>NC_081343.1:18427475-18485997 GCF_029784015.1 Lycium ferocissimum
AAGGTTTGGGCAAAAAGGATTTCTTTTAAAAAAGATCGAACCGAACCCGTAACTTTCGGGGGCGGGCTCGGATCGCCTCAAACCGTTCGTAGGAAGTTTCATAAGGCATAGCATCCCCCGACTTCCATGGGCGGAGCTGGATGGGATTGATACCCGTCCGTGGGCCCGAGACTTTTCTATGTGTGTTCTGGCGACTTTTCGGAAGGACTTAGTATGGTTATCACCTTAACTCCGTATGGACTACTTACTTATTTATCGATCTAGGATAATTGTTTTTATGCGTATGGTTGCTCACGACTACTGCTCGTACATATGGTTGTTACCTCTTTCACCGAGTCCGGGCCGATTATGCTATCGTGCGCACTATGATATATTCGGAGTATGATGTGTCCGGTTCGCAGAGCCTCGCTAGGGGCCGGGTGCAAGTATATTTGAGCGTTATGATGTGTTATGGCGTTATGATGTGCTATGTGATATGTCGGGTTCGGAGATATGAAATCTTCTGGAGTATGATGTGTTATGGCGCCAATGACAAGCGGGCGACCACAGTTCAGCTACTCATTAGATTGGTGGCGGGGCAGGTTCACAGACATGGATTAGGAGATGATCATACGGACGGACGTGACAGTCAGAGGGCCCGTTATTTCTTGACACATGTAATCCGCCGAGTTTTCGGGTCCAAAGCCGAGGGACCCCCGGGTTTATCGAGACGGATGCGGCGTACGTTGCGGTTGATTAAGGCTTCGAGACTAAGGAGTACGTCGAGTTGGCATCGTATCGGTTGCATGATATGTTTGCTAATTGGTGCGAGTCACGGGAGTTGTCGAGGGGCGAGGTGCTTTCCTCTATGATCAATGGGCCGAGTTCACGGGAGGCCTTTCTTGGCCATTTTACGCCCCCGAACGGGCGAGCCGGGGTTCACGATTCTTACATTTGAAGCGGGCGGCGGGAGTGTCGGGAGTATAGCCTTGAGTTTGATTCCTTGGCTAGGTACGCGCCCTCGATTGTGGCTAACATGGGCGACGAGTGCACCCGGTAGTATGATGGGGGTGGAAAGTTATTTGATCGATAATTTGTATGGCGATGGCTTCTTAGCCGTATGGATATTACCGAGTGCGGAGTGTTATAACCCGCATTTTAAATGCATGGATATTTCGAGATAGTTGCGGAATATCGAGGACAAGATCATTTTTCAAAAAAATTATTTTAATGTGCAAGTAGTTTATGAATATTATTAATGTGGAAATATTGAGAAAGGTCGAAAAAAGGGAAAATTCACAAAATGGTTCATGGTAATATTGAGGAAGGTTAGGGATGAAGATTATGTTATATGAGCATAAGAATATATATATATATATATATATATATATATATATATATATATGGATTTTGGAGAGTGTAGGAAATAAATCGGTTAACGTGATCACTCGATGATAGCCCTCGTAACCATAAGTTGGAGTGGGGCACACATGTCGGGACTTTATAAAATATATATGAAGAGATATATGGGTAGTGCATGTGGAGTTGAGCAAGTCACAAGAAGGACCCACAAGCCAAAAATGAGTGTAAGCCCTCGAAAGGATGATTTAAAGATACGTTTTCGGATGACTGACTGGAGGGGCCAAAACGCTATTATACGTTTGGAATTTGGAAAAACACAAAGAATGAAAGTTGTATATAATTGAAATATCTTTCCAACAGTAGGTCGTGGGCCTCACACCATATCGGGATCAAACGTTATGACCTTTTAGTAACCCGAGACCTTAAGCTGCCAAAAAAACAAAGAGAAGCTCCGCGGCCCCACAAGGGGAGGTCGGTGAAACCGACCTAGGGGGCCTATAAATGCCCCATAAATCTGTTCTTTTCAGCAAATTAACCTTCTAAAAGTTCTAGAAAATTTTCTACACCTCTCCCAAATATTATAGTCCAATAAATCAAGAATTTGACAAGATTACGCCAAACTAGTCCGTGAAAGGTGATTGTTCTTGCTTTTGCTTACGCTTGGTGTTGGAAAAGGGGTTGATGTGGCTGAGTTTCTTCACATATAAGGTATGTTATTTATCTCATCTTTTATGTTGAATTTATTGGAAGGCCTAACAAGCCGGAAAAGTGAAAATAGTTATGAAGGAAAGGTCATAAAGTGTTGTGTTATAGTTGTTGTGTTTATGGGCTGTTTTGAACATGTTGTGGCCGTATGGATGGGCTGATTTATGCGTATAAAAATGGCATCTAACATCGTTGGTGTGTTGATGAGATTATATTCCTTGATCGGGATGGAAGAAAGTGTATTTCGTTGTTGTATGTTGAGAAAAAAAAAACATCGTGTGGGATGTTTATGGAAAATATTGGTATGAATAATGGTGTTGTTGGAATTGAATTGAATTGCATATTGAAGTGTTGCTAGAACAATTGTTAGTATTGTTGATAGTTTGGCCGGGTTGAATTCCGGGGTTGTTGTTGATTAAAATTGGCGAGTTAGAATCTCGGGGATGGTGTATTTACGGGAAATGCTAGCGAAATCTCGGTAGCAAGTATTACTTTAAGATTTAACTTCTAGACGTTCTAATCAATATTTGGTAAATGCGACCATTTGTAGATTTTGGGCGAAACGGGAATCGAATTTGGAGGGCGTAATCAGCGGAAAAGGTATGTAAAGCTATTCCTTCTCTCTTGGCATGTCCTAGGTGTACTAAGTTTGATTTGAGCCTCGGGGTTATTCGTTCATAGAAACCCGAGTCTGAATTTGAGTACTATTCATTCAATGTAATTGAATTAAGTGCTTTATGTCTTGGCAGAAAAATAGTTTAAACATCCGTAATTTCCCCAAAAGGAACCGGATTCCCCTGAAACTTTCGTAGATGACTTCACAAGGCTTAATGATCGTAATTTATGTACGCCACCCCGACTTGACCTGAAGTGGGCCACAATTCCCGAGACCCTTGTATTGTTCCATTTGACTTATTTATGTACGATAATTAAAGGAAATTTTTGG
The DNA here is from genome assembly GCF_029784015.1 of Lycium ferocissimum. Classification (NCBI taxonomy): domain Eukaryota; kingdom Viridiplantae; phylum Streptophyta; class Magnoliopsida; order Solanales; family Solanaceae; genus Lycium; species Lycium ferocissimum. Next base: position 18,430,468 of record NC_081343.1, read on the forward strand.
TACGTTGTCCCGACTACTAAACGATAGTTGTTTAAGCATTTCATTGGTTTTATAATATACTTTGTTGTGCAATAGTGTTCCTAATATGATTATTGCTTCGGTTTCCCAAAAAATGGCTCGAAACACACGTAGAACGTTCCGTACTTCAAATGCTGTAACTTTTCATACTAAGTCGGATTGACTCGAAACTTGTTTCGAACCTTTAGTGTCGGTAAGGCATCCGTCAAGTTTTAACATTGGTTTGCGTGCGTAGGGTCATTAGCCTTCTTATGCTAACTCGATTAATTTGATACGCGTTTGTAGTTCACTAATAATTTTAAAAGGAGCTAATTTTGTACAAGAGGCACAAAACTAATTTTCAAACCACTCCGAAGGGAGTGTGATATTTTATTATTTAAACTTTCAAAAACCACTCCGAAGGGAGTGCGATATTTATTACTCAGATTTTCCAAAACCACTCCGAAGGGGGTGTGAAATTTTATTATTTTTATTATTATTATTATTATTACTATTATGGAAGGGGCTAGGATTAGTATTATGTCACGAGTGGCACGCCCGGCGGGGCCGGGGTAGCCGTATGTCACGAGTGGCATGCCCGAAGGGGCTAGGTATATTATGTCGGGGCCGGCGTGTCCGAAGGGGCCGGGATAGACGTATGTTGGACCGGCATGCCCGAAGGGCCATCATCTTATATCGGGGCCGGCATGTCGAAGGGGCCGGGATAGACGTATGTTGGACCGGTATGCCCGAAGGGGGCCATCATTTTACTTGGGATCGGCATGCCCGAAGGGGCCGGGATAGACGTATGTCGGACCGACACACCCGAAGGGGATTATTATTATTATCATTATTATTACTATTATTATTATTACTAGGCCGGAAGCGGCCGTCAAAGACTATTTTCCTTAGACATTAAATCAATGTCGGGTATCCTAAACTTGCTTCGTTGTACTTTCCGATTCATGCTTTACATACTCGGTACATTTTCCGTCCGACCCCACTTTCTTCGGGGCATCGTTTCATGCCGCGAATGTACTCCCGAGATAGTAAAAGTTATTTTAGAGATGTTCCGACGAGAGATGGCGAGCTCCACCTCGGTTCGGAGTGTTGCCGGTCAAAGTGTTCGTGTCACTTGGTATTTGGTATATGTTAGAGACTTTGCGTGTCATCCTGTGGATAGGGTGTATAGGAGCGCGAATCGGTTAGATTGTTAAAGAGAGTGCGCATTTTCGATGTTGTCATTTGGTAAAATGTATGTGATGGACAAGGTTTTCAGATGTACAGAAAAAATGATTTTCTATATTTTGAAAAGTTTCATGTTTTCAATTTTTTTGAAATGACATGTTTTAGTAACGTGAACGTTTAAGGGTTCGCTCAACTACGAGGAGAGTCGGGTGCCCATCACACCCTAGTAAGGTCGGGGTGTGGCAAGAGCGAGCGTATGCCCGGGCATGAGGAGCGACACGAAAGAAGGCGTCGAGCCCCAATAAAAGAGGTTACGGAAGAATGCCCAAGAGGGCTAGATCAAGTTACTAGTTAGAGTCTCGAGGCGAATCGGACCCGGCGGAAAAATAATTATTCACGAATAGATACCCTTCCCGGCCGGTTGGAGTACACCCCACAACATTCGAGTAGGAGACCCGATAGGCACAGTTTTTACTCGGGGCGATGTTCGAGCTCTTTGGCTTCTTATCAAATTTACGGTGGACGAGAGTTCGGCCGGTTAAGGCCACCCCGCCTCGATGCCCTCACCGTAGGAGACCTCACACGTTGGGGAGTGTTATAAGTGCCACGCGTGTTTGTTTTAAGTGGCCGTCGGGGAAGAAATGAGAGATTGTCCGACTTTGGAGAAAAGGAGGGGTGCAGCTCGACCCCGGGTCTAACTTGCGCGGTTCATCTTCATCTTCGGTGGCTATGCGCCTATGGGAAGGTGTTTAGGCACCGGCAAAAGTCGCGGTAGAGGTCGTGGCGGAGCTTCCGGTTCTAGCGGTCCTTCGAACCACATATATGCCTTGGCCGTTACAAGTTCGAGGATCGGAGGCGTCGCCTAATGTGGTTACATGTATATTATTGGTTTCTCTCGGTACGTATATGCATTGATAGATAAAGAGCTCCACTTTATCATATATTTCTCCTCTTGTTGCTAATAAAATTGGGATAAAGCTTTGAGAACCGATAGAACCATTTGAGGTAGCTACACCGGTGGGGATTAATCGATAGCTCGGATGAGCGAGTTTATAGAGATTGTTCGATAATTATACGCGTTGCACTAAAGCGTCCGATAGAGTTAGATATGACCGAATTCGATGTTATTATGGGTATGGATCGGCTCTCCTTGTTATGCTAACGTTGATTGTCAAAAGAAGGTAGTCCGTTTCTAATTTCCAGGGGAACCAGTTATAGAGTGGACAGGTAATACAGCATCGCCGAGGGGTAAGTTTATTTCATACCTCAAGGCAAGAAAAATGATCAGAAAGGGCTATATTTATCATCTGGTTCATGTACATGATCTAAAGGCAGAGGTACCGACTCTTCAGTCAGTCTCAGTGGTTAATGAATTTCCAGATGTATTCCCAGATGAGCTCCCAGGTCTTTCACCCGAGCGGGAGGTAGAGTTTACTATAGATGTGCTGCCAGATACTCAGCCTATATCTATTCCTCCGTACAGAATGGCACCTGCAGAATTGAAAGAATTGAAGGAGCATCTGAGGGACTTATTAGAGAAGGGCTTTATTAGGCCCGTTGCACATCACCTCTTCCAGGGAGCGGGTGATTGTTCGTGAGAAAGAAAGACGGGTCGGCTATCAGAATGTGTATTGATTATCGGCGAGTGAATAAGGTAACCATAAAGAATAAATACCCCCTCCCCGGGATTGATGATTTGTTTGACCGATGATGTCAAGGTGCTAAATGTTTCTCAAAGATAGACTATGGTCAAGCTACCACCGTGTGCGGGTACGGGAGTGCGTATATTCCAAAACGAGCATTCGGGACCGGTATGGGCATTATGAATTCGAGTGATGTCTTTTGGGCTGACTAATGCTCCAACTGTATTTATGGATCTAATGAATCGGGTATTCAGGCCGTTCTTAGATATGTTCGTGATTGTATTTATCGATGATATTCACCTTTATTCTCGGTCGAAGAAGAGCACGCGGATCATGCCGAGGACGGTACATAGTACTCTCAATCGAAATTGTATGCTAAATTTTCTAAATGTGAATTCTGGCTGACTTCAGTGGCATTCCTGGGGCATATTATCGGGGCTGATGGCATCCGGGTGGATACCCAGAAGATTGAGACCGTGAAGAATTGGCCTAGACCTACGACACCTATGGAGGTACGCAACTTTCTGGGGTAAGTAGTTGAATTGAATATAATGAATGTTGTTGAATTATGTAAAAAGAGCTACTAACGTTAGAATGCGTTTTGAATTGATTATTGATGTTGTTAGTTTGGTTGTTGGTATTGTTGTTGATGAATTTGGCCGAGTTGAATTCTCGGTTGTTGTACTTATAAGGGGAAATGCTGCCCAAATTTCTGTAGAATTTGGTGTTCGTTTGGAATCGGGTTACTAAATGCCTTTAGCTAATGGTTGGTATTTAATGACGTATTGTAGATCTTGGGGAGTCCACGACGTAAGTTTGGATTAGCTTCAAGAGCAGACGAGGTATGTGAAGCCTAACCTTCCGTTCTTTTGGCATATCCTAGTGTTAAGTAGGCTATGATACGAGCCTCGGGGTAATTCCATTCTTACGATCCGAGCTTGTATATGATTCTTAACCTCCTCTTAGTGTTGGCCCTCTTAATGTATTTAAATTAAGGTCCTTATGTTTTATATGAAAGGATTTCAAAGGTTGCATAAAGATTTCATTTTTTAGAAGATCGTAACTACGAACGACCGTAACTTTCGTAGACGAGCTCGGATCGCCTCAAAACGTTCGTAGGAGATTTCATAAGGCATAACATCCCCCAACTTCCATAGGCGGGCTCGGATGGGATTGATACCCGTCCGTGGGCCCGAGACTTTTTCTATGTGTGTTCCTAGCGACTTTCGGGAAGGACTTAGTATGGTTATCGCCTTAACTCCCGAGTATGGACTACTTACTTATTTATCGAGTCTAGGATAATTGTTTTTATGCATATGGTTGCTCACGACTCTGCTCGTGCATATGGTTGTTACCTCTTTCACCGAGTCCCGGGCCGATTATGCTATCGTGCGCATTATGATATATTCTGGAGTATGATGTGTCCGGTTCGCCGGGCCTCGCTAGAGGGCCGGGTACCGAGTATATTTGGCGTTATGATGTGTTATGGCGTTATGATGTGCTATGTGATATGTCGGGTTCGGATGTTATATCCCGCATTTCGTACGTCGGGACATTCCGGGCTAGTCGTGAAAAGTTGAGGACAAGATAATTATGGGAGAAGAGGTAGAGGCTTGTGACCTCTAATTCGGTTTTAATGTACAAATCGCATACAAGTATTATTGGCATGGGATATTAAGGGCAAAGTTGGAAATTGGAAACTATTAATATTCATGACTTTTTGGAGAAGCCACATGTCACGACCCAACCCCGTAGGCCGTGCCTAGTGCCCGAGTTGGGCACCCGAACACAATCACTAATCCGAATCACATACATATAGCTTATACGGACACAAATATCAAACAACATCTCGTTATGTCAAACCGTCGCAAACACATCTCAAACACAACCATATATACATCGAAGCCGACAAGGCTATCAAATGGCGCAACGGCCCAAAACATGTACAAATAAAACAAGTTTCCACAAGGCACGGTGAATGGGATCGCCCAACATGTACCATACAAACACACACACGTACGAATAGGCCTAACCCACATATATGTCCACGGACCTCTAAACGAGCAAACGAGGAATCATATGACGGGACGGGGCCCCGCCCCCCGAACAAACCAATACATATGCGAACAACGAGTATATACCAAAATGTAGAGCTCCGGAATAAAGGGAGTGCTCCAACGAACAGAAATGGGTGTCCTAGGCATCGGATCACCGAATCTGTGCGTCTATACTGCGGGCATGAAACGCGGCCCTCGGAGAAAGGGGTCGGTACGGAATATGTGCGAGTATGCAAAAGCGTAAGATACGAAGCAAATTCCGAGTCATAATCGAACGAAGTGCGAGAAAGTGAGCATAATAACCAGAATACCAAAGTGCTTGCATCTGAAGTACAAATCATACATAAGCGGTACAGAAGACAAATATAACCATCAGAATGCCAAATGCTTAGCTTTCTTTTGAAAAATATTTCTGTCTCGTACATACAGAAAATAGAACATATCATATGAGTTGACATTACCTGTGTGGGATTCGCCTAAGCCAATGTGGGTTTGCCCCACCATTGGGTTTGCCCCACCACCGGCTCCGATACTAACTGATTATATTCCAGAATACATATATCATATCACGAGTCATAATCAAAACAGAAGTACAGAAAGTAAGTGTATATCCAAAACGCCAAATACCGCGGCCAAATACCCAGCGGTCAATATTATCCAACATACCGCGGCCAAATACCCAGCGGTCAATATTATCCGACATACCGTGGCCAAATACCCAGCGGTCAATATTATCCGACATACCGCGGCCAAATACCCAGCGGTGCTCGGCGAACCGGACATATCATACTCCAGAATATCATGTAGTGCGCACGATACATAATCGGCCCGGGACTCGGCGAAAGATGCAATAACCATTTGCACGAGCAGAGTAGTGAGTGATCATATGTAATGCAAAACACTTACAAAGACCCAATAGCATAATCAAAGCGAACTATTATTTACAACCCAAGATAATAGTCAAATCAGATTTTCTTCTGAATATCCCTCGGGAGCATATCAAACCGAACATCAGGAACCATAGTCACGTATCAAAATCACATACATAAAAAATCCTTATTTCAGACTTTACAAATCAATAAGTAATCATACTCGGGGGTCGAAAAGATAGTCATATTAAATTCTTTCAAAAATAGGTCGTTAGAACCACACATAGAAAGTCACGGGACCCACGGACGAGCGTCAACCCAATCCGGGCCCGCCTATGAAAATTAAGGTCCTTACTCGTCATGAAATCATTTGCGAAGATATCAACGGGATCCGAGCCCTTTCTTGAAAGTTACGGGCGTCCGTAGTTTCGGAATCATTTATGAACAAAACTCTTTTAAAAACAAAACTTTTATGCAACTTTTGAAATTTAGTCATAAAAAAGACATAAGGACCATAAATCGACTAAATTAAGAATATGAATGTCAAGAAACAAATAAGAATCGTTCACGAGCTTATCAAAGCAATCCGGTTCTGTCCATGAAAGTCACGGACATTTTTAGACATAAGATCCTTTCGGGACTAACCGTTTACAAAGCATTTCAAATCAAATCGTATCAAAGACATACGGACCATAGCTTGACCATATTAAGGATGCCAACATCACAAAGCAAATATGAGTCATAAACATGTTCGGATTTTTCGAATAGGATTTCCCCTAAGGCTCATAACGTATCACAACTTACTTGCGTCTAGGACATGCCAAAAGGAAAAAAGGATAGGCTTCACATACCTCGTCTGCTCTCCAAGTTACTCCAAACTCAAACCTCGGGCTCTCCAAAATCTACACAATATCATTAAATACCAACGTTACTATAGGCATTTAGGGGTTCATTCCCAAACTAACACATAATTCTACGGAAATTTGGGCAGCATTTCCCCTGTAAATAGACCAACCCCGAGAATTTAACTCGGCCAAATCAACAACAACAACACCAACAACCAAACTAGCAACATCGATAATCAATCCGAAAAGCGATATAACATTAGTAACCCTCTTTTACATCATTCAACAACTTTCAATATATTCAATTCAACGGCTTACATTCAAGCCAACATCAACGCTCATACATTCAAATACTAACCCGAACCCATACCAACAATATTCAAAGACATTTTAAACAATTCATACAACATTTCAAATATGCCAAATAATACTCCAACTCACCCGAAAACAGTTCCCAAACCCGAGAACACATCCATAACACATCCCTCACTTCCAAATCATGATTTGCACCAACAATCCACATTCTAACAATGTCATTCTCATAAATATCCAAAGTACATTAAATGTCATGACCCAACCCCGTGGGCCGTGACTAGTGCCCGAATTGGGCACCCAAACACGATCACAAATCCGAGTCGCAAACAGATGGCTTATACAGACATAAATATCAAACGCTGTCTCAGAATATATCAAACTGTCGCAAACACATCTCAAACACAACTGCATATATATCAAAGCCGACAAGGCTATCAAATGGCGCAACGACCCAAAACATATACAAATGCAAGCCGACGAGGCTGCCACGGCGAAAGGGGATCGCCCAGAACATAAAGTATACAAACACAACTGTACAGAATGGGCATAACCCACATACATGTCCACAGACCTCTAAACAGACAGACAGAATCATATGACGGGACAGGGCCCCGCCGTACCCCTGAATAAGTACATATACAAATGCAACGAACGAATATATACCAAAATATGGCTCCGGAATAAGGGAGCACTCCAAACGACGAAGAGGGTGTCCTAAACGGGTGGATCACCAAAGCGTGCGTACGTACCTACTGCGGCATGAAACGCCGAAGAAAGGGGGTCGAAGACGAAATATGTCTTGAGTATGCAAAGCGCGAAGATATAGTATACAAATACGAATCATACTCGAACGTGTACGAAAGTAGATGCGTTTCCAAAATATCAAAATGTTTACTTTCGAAATACAAATCATGCATAGGGCACAGAAAAATATGGTCGCCCGCCTGTCGATGGCGCCATAACACAGCATAACACCAGAAAGTTTCAAATCTCTGAATCCCCGTCACATACAGCATAACGCCAAACACAGCATAACACCGGAGTATATGATAATGCGCACGACAACAGAACCGGCCCGGGACTCGGCGAAAGATATAACAGAATGCACGAACGGAGTCGTGAGGAATCATATACATAAAATCATTGTCATAAATCCAAAAGATAAGTAAAATAGTCATATTTGAAATCGGAATAATAATTACAACATTTTCTTTCAAAAGTTGTCGAAATTACATAAAGGAACGTCGCGGGACCCACGGACGGGTGTAGACCCGAGCTGGGCCCGCCCATGGAAAACATACTCGTCTAACATCATACAACCTTCTACGAAAATCCCAAGGCAATCCGAGCTTTTCTGTGAAAGTTATGGGCGTTTGTAGTTTTGAATCGTTAAAGAATAAACTCTTTAAAACCAAACTTTCATGCAACTTTTACAAATCAAGAATTCCAAGAACATAGGATCAATATTTCATAACATCAACATATGAATATCAAGAAACAAATGCGTATCATAGACATGCTCGGATTGCGAGAGTAAAGTTTTCTCGAAGTTCGTGTCATAGCCTATGTTTAACTAAGGCATGCCAAAGAAAGAAGGTTACTTTACATACCTCAAACGCTCTCCAAAATAATCCAAACTCAAGCTAAATCCAACCTACGTCTCGGGCTGCCCAAGGTCTACAAATAATTCATAATATGCCAAACATTAGTTAGAGACATTTTGGGCATTTAATTCCAATTTCACCCTTAATTCTACAGAAATTTGGGCAGCATTTCCCCTGTAAATAGGCCACCCCGAGAATTTAACTCGGCCAATTCAATCAACAACAACAACAACAACCAACCTAGCAACATCAAAACCAATCCGGAAGGCAATATAACATTAATAGCTCTCTTTCACATCATTCAATAACATTCAATATATATAATTCAATTCAACGGCTTACCTTCAAGCCAACATCGATACTTATACATTCAAATATTAACCCGAACCCATACCAACCATATTTAAAGACATTCTAAGCAATTCATATAACATTTCCAACAATCCAAAAATTGCTCCAATTTACCCGAATTCAGCCCCCAAACCCGAGACACCCCTATCACAATTTCCTCATTTCCAAACCATGATTTGCATCAACAATTCACATTCTACAATGCTATTCTCATCAACATACAAATTACATTAAAGGTACAATAACCTCCAAATCAGTCCGCAACAATTACAACATCAATTTGAGTCATTAAGCATTCATTTCCAACATAGGATTCATAGCGATGACGACTAAAACACTAAGCGACATTAATGCGTTCTTTGTCATATTCCATGATCATTTTCGGCCAACACACAACATATATACATATGGATGATTCTCATTCATTCTTCACCCTACAATGATCATAACATACTAACTAAGCTTTAATTCATAGCTTCTACACCACACAACACACACCCATTTGCACGGCTAGAACACCATGCACACAACTCACTTCCAACATACTATTTTTCATGAATTTTCTTCATTTTAGAATACTAAAACATACATACAACCTTTATAACACATAAAACATAATCAATTCTTACCTTTCTTCTTCAACTCCACAAGAGGCTAGGGTTTGCGATAATGAAAACTAGCGGGTTGATCGCTCCAACGACACTTCCACGCTACTTAGGGACCTCAAAATAGTGGGTTTGCATCAACAAAATATTTTTAGGAAGGCTAGAAATGGGACCTCAATTTTCTTCACCTTGGCCGAGAGCCTCACTAGTCTTCAACTTCTTGTTCTATTTTTTTCTAAGTGTTGAAATGGTAAGGATGACTTAGAAGTCATCTTTTAAGCCCCTAAGATGATTCATCCACATGTCCCTTGGCCCACACAAGTGTTGGACCAATTAAAATTGTCCACAATTTGTGTGGGCCAACTCCCACATCACACGACCACACATGGAAAAATGGATGATTTTCAACTTCCAATTTTATCACTTTTGGTCCCAAATTTTCCTAATTGCTCCATGCCAACAAATTCATGCACAACTTATGACTCAAAATAAAATCGAAGGTCCAAAAATCCCGACTTTGTATCCCGGAATAGTTTCGTCCTTAACTTATCATAATTAATCCGGATTGTTCCAATGTATAAAAATACGGGATATAACATTAAATGCACAATAACCTCCAAATCAGCCCATATAATTACAACATCAATCTTGAGTCATGAAACTCTCATTTCCAACATAGAATTCATAACGACAACATTCAAAATTCCAAATAGAATTAATCCATTCTCGTCATATAATATGACCTATATTCGTCCACACTACATATATACATATATTGATGATTCTCATTCTTTTCTTCACACTACACAACTAAACATGCTACATAGAATCAATTTATCATCTCAACACAACACACACACCTACACGACCATACACACCATACACGGCTCAACTCCAACATGCCATATTTCATGATTTTCATCCATTTTAGCATACTACAACATGCATACATCATTCATAACACATAAAACATGATTAAATCTTACCTTTCTTTCTTCAACTTCACAACTAGCTAGGGTTAGCTAGGATGAAAACTAGCGGTTTAATCGCTCCAACAACACTTCCACGCTACTTAGGGACCTCCAATTAGTGGATTTGCATCAAATAAATATTTTTTGGATGGCTAAAATTGGACTTCAATTTTCCCCCTCTTGGCCAAGAGCCTCCTTCTTGCTCTTCAACTTCTTGTTTTTTTTCTAAGTGTTGGATGAAAATGAATGACTTAGAAGTCATCTTTTGTGCTAATATAAGACTTGTACATGTGTCCCATGGCCCACACATGTGTTGGACCAATTAAAATTGGCCACAAAATGTGTGGGACCATCCCAAACACCACACGGCCAAGGGCCATAATTTTGCATGATTTGCAACTTTCAATTATACCACTTTTGGTCCCAAATTTTCCTAAATGTTCCATGCCAACAAATTCATGAACAACTTAAGTCCCAAAATAAAATCGGAGGTCAAAAGTCTCGACTTTGCATCCCGGAATGGTTTTGTCCCTAACTTATCATAGTTAAACTGGATTGTCCCAATGTGCAAAACACGGGATATAACACCACAAGTGGCCGTGGGCCCCACTCTAGCTTGGCCAATTGTTTTAAGCCAAAAAGGGGGGCCATGTGCTTATTCCATATTTGTAGAGGGCATGTATATATATATATATGTGTATAATTCATGACTATGCAAGACTTATTCATCCTCCTAGAAAATTCTAGAAAAATTGCAAGGAAATTGGAGGGAAAATGAAGGCATGTGACCGGCCATGTGCCATACTTATATATATATATAGAGAGACATGTAATGACCAAGGAAGACCACACTTCATCATTTGGACAACTCTAGAATTTTGGAGAGAGAGCAAGAGAGTATTCGGCCATGGTCATGGCCGAATATGGTGTCATGGAAATTGAAGGAAAAAAATAATTCTCTCCTAGCTTTTCTACTAATTGAAGTGTCCTTATTAACATGAGCTAGTTGTTGGAGCAAGCAAGGCGTTTGTTTGCATGACTCACAATTCTAGCCGAGAGTTGAAGAGCAAGTGGAAGAAGGTAAGGTTCTATCTTTTCTTTTTGCATGTGTTATGGATGTTGGAGTGTGTTGTAATGTGTTGAAATGGATAAAATTCATGAAGTTGTGTGTGATTGATATGGTGGCCGAATGGTGGTTGTTTGGTGTGGAAGAGATGAACAAATTTTATTTAGTAGCATGCTTCTTGTTGTTGTGAATTTCATGATGAAAAATGAAGGTTTGATGGCTCAAATGGAAGTTGTAATCGTTGTGGACTGTTTTGGAAGTTAATGTGATCTTGATATGGTTTCTTGAATTTATGGAAATAATGTTGAAGACGTATGGAATTGTTGATATAGTTTATGAATTTGGAAGAAGAAAATGTGTTATGAATGTTCCTAATTGGGTTGGAAGGTTTCGGGTGCATTGTGTATTGGACGGAGCGTTTTGGAATATTGCGCGAATTGCTTGACATGTTCTTAAATCGTGTTTGAATGGCCTTGGGTTAATACTTGAACGTATGATCAATGAAGTTGGCTTGATTGTATGCGATTTATTTGAATGTAAATGGAATGTTGTCGAACTATGTGGAAGAAGGTTGTTGATATTAGAATGTGTTTTGAATTAATTGTGGATGTTGTTTATATGGTTATTGGTATTGTGGTTGAATATTTGGCCAAGTGAAAATCTCGGGGTTGACGAATTTATAGGGGAAATGCTGCCCAAATTTCTGTAGATAAAGTGACGGCTTGGAATTGGGTTCTTTAATGCTTATGGCTAATGTTGGGTGTCCAATGACATTATTGTAGATCGTGAGAAGCCGAGACGTAAGTTTGGATTAGTTTAGAGGGCGGCCAAGGTATGTAAAGCTTAACCCTTCTTTCTTTGGCATGTCTTAGTTAAAGTAGGCTATGATGTGAGCCTCGGAGTAATTCTACTCTTGCGATCCGGGTGCGTCTACGATTTTTATTCACTTCTTGACTTTTGTATTCCTAATGTAGTCGAGTTATGGTCTTTATGTCTTTTGTATGACCGGATTCAATGTCATATGAAGAATTTTGTTCTTAAAAGGTTCTATGTCTAAAAATGGTCGTAACTTTCGTAGACAGAACCGGATCGCCTCGAAATGCTCGTAGGAGGTTCCGTAGTGTATTATGACTATAATGTTCATAGGCGGGCTCAGATTGGTCAGATACTTATCCGTGGGCCCGCGAGACTTTCTGTTGTGTAGTTCTGACGATCTTCTGGAAAGAACTTAAATGACTATCACCCCGACCCCCGAGTATGATTACTTGTCTAGCTGTTAAAACTGTAATGAGGATTTGTATGTATATGATGTTGATCCGTAACTATGATGACTAAAGTTCTATTTGACAACTCCCGAGTAATATTCGGAAGAAACTGGATTTGACTATGACTATTGGCTTGTTTTTTTAAATGATAGTCTGTTTTGATTGTTCTATGGGATCTGTGTAAATGTATGAAATGAGAATTCGTATGCATATGATTTTGATACGTAACTATGACTGATAAAGTTTTGTTTGATATGTTTCCGAGTAATATCCGGAAGAGATTTGATTTGGTTAATGCCATCGGCTTTAGTAAATGATAATCATTCGATTATTCCGTTAAGTCTGTGTAAATGTTTTGAGTTGCATATAGATCCTACGATTCTGCTCGTGCACATTATTGTTACTTTCTTCGCAGAGTCCCGGGCCGGTTACTATCGTGCGCACAATCCGAAGTATGATGAGCTTCCGAAGTATGATGAGCGTCTGATATTATGGTGTTATGATGTGTCCGGTACGCCGATCCCCTCTTGTCCGGGTACCGTGGTTATATGATATGATGTGTGACGGAGAGACGGAGATGTGAAAACTTCCGAAGTATGATGAGTTGTGGCGCCCAAGGCAGGAGGGGCGACCACGTTCCGTCCGCCGGGTCCTATTACGGACCGCATAGGGTATATGATGTGATAATCTGATGGTCTGATGACATGATGATCTGTTAATGTGATGATCTGATAATATAATGAATCTGTTCTGATGATATGATAATATGATGATTCTGTCTGATGTGATGATATGATAATCTGATGATTCTGTTTACCGAGTCCCTCACTGGAGGGCCGGGACACGTTATATGTTATATATACGTATTCAGGAATATGATACGTTAGTTTCGGAGCGGTGGTGGGGCAAACCCAATGGTGGGGCAAACCTCGGCGGGTACGGCGAGTCCCAGTGAGGGGGTGAGCGTAAGGCCGCCTTAGGCGAATCCCACATTGGTTTAGGCGAATCCCACATTGGTTTAGGCGAATCCCACATCGGTTAATGTCAGCTACTATGATATGATCTATTTTCTATATATATGAGACAGAAATGTTTTTAAAAGAAAGCTAAGCATTTCGGCATTCCGATCATTATATTGGTCTTACACCTCGTATGTATGATTTGTCTTTCAGTTACAAGCACCTTGACACTCTGGTTATTATGTTCACTGTCTGTACTCCTTATTTCGGTTATGATCTCGTTTCCTGTATTCCATGCTTTACATGCTCAGTACATATTCCGTACTGACCCCCTTTCTTCGGGCTGCGTTTCATGCCGCGCGGTACACACGAACAGTGAAGACATTAGTAGAAGATGTTCCGGCGAGATTGGCGAGCTCCATTTCCTCCGAATGCTACCGCCGAGTCGGGATGTTTATGTTATGAAAGTTTGTTCTATGTTAGAGACTTTGCGAACGAGTCATGCGTATGATGTGTCAGTTATGTAAGCGGCTCTATAAGCCGATGTACTGTTATGCATTATATTACAGGTATTATATGATTACAGATTTTTATTTGGTTTGAGAAAGACGGAAAGGCATGTTTGTTTTCCGGAAAAAAAAAAATTTCATTACATATTTGTGTTATGGCTAAGGGCCCAGTACGATTACGAGTATTACGAGAGTCAGCGGGTTCGCTCGGCCCTAGGTAAGGGTCGGGTGCCCATCACACCCTATCGGATTAAGGGTGTGACATCGGAGATATGAAATCTTCTGGAGTATGATGTGTTATGGCTCCAATGATAGGCGGGCGACCATAGTTCCTGAGCCCCATGCATGATTTGCATTTTTGAACTAAATATTTTGATGTTTTGCATATTGTACCTATTTTCTGTGTCTATTGTTTCGATTATGATTCTGTTACTGTATTTCTTGCTTTGCATACTCAGTACATATTTCGTACTGACCCCCTTTCTTCGAAGTGCGTTTCATGCCCGCAGTACGGAGGCCCGGTTTGGTGATCCGCCAGCCTAGGACACCTACTCTATTTTTGGAGTGCTCCTTTGTCCGAGCCTACATTTTGGTATATATTCTTCCGTTGCATATGTATATATTCATTCGGGGTATGGCGGGCCCACGTCCCGTCATATGATTACTAATTTTACATTTAGAGGTCTGTAGACATGTATGTGGGTTATGGTTATTTCTGTACAGTTGTGTTCGTGTGATATATGTTTTGGGTGGTCCCACCCGCCGCGGCAGCCCAGTCGGCTTGCTTTTGTACATGTTTCGAGACTTTGTGCATTATGACAGCCTTGCCGGCTTTTGTGATATATGTTTGTTCATATGCGATAATTTGGGATTTTGAGTGATCTTTGTATTGGTGCAAGTACTAGTATACCGATTCTGAGTAATAGGTGCGTATGAGTGTCCAACTCGGACACTAGTCATGGCTAACGGGGTTGGGTCGTGAAAAGTTATGTCTCTATCGGAGTGACGTAAGGTCGGTAACCTCCGATTATATTATGGAATAATCATGGTCGCTTTGTCTCACCTTTAAGGAATAATTATTATAAGGTGGGATTATCAACGAAGAATAACATCAAGAGAAAACATAGAGTAGGATCATAAATCTCATAAGGCGTCAATTCATATACTTTGAAGTCTTTGGAAAATAGAGTCATTATCAAGGAATAATATTGAGGATCAATAAATAGCTCAATATTCTCATATTCATATTGAATCCACAACTTGAGACTTTCAAACATGAAATCGTTCTCATCATAATGATCATAGACATATTCTCATCTTTGACATCATCGTTGTCATTACAAAAACAAGTCCGTCGTTGTAGTCATAAAAGCTTACAAAATCATAAACCTTTGTTTTGGAAAAATGCGGACATTTTGGAAAACATTTACGGTTTATCAGGAAGGGAATCATGCCTTGGAATCTTAGACTTTTAACCTTTGATAACGAGGAAAATATGGAAACATTTATGAGATCATAACCTAGGGATCATGCATTTGAAAGAAAGGGACGAGCCTTAACATACCTTTTTGGTCGCCTTAACTTTAACTACTCAATGCTTGTCTTAGTCCTTCAAATAAATCTTTCTCGAATCTAGAAATTTCGACATATCTATATATTTATATGCCTAGCCCAAAATAGTAATTCAAAACCAACAACAACAACATCAATACCGCATTAATCATAATATTCTCAACACCAAAATACTCCATAACATCCCATATGGGGTATATCCCATATTTCCACCAACAAAACTATTATACGGCTATTTGTGATTTTATCTCCGTAACTAAACCAAAATAAACATTAATAATAGGAGATTCACACCTTACTCCTGATAATATCGCTATATCTTCACTTTTTCCACCTTAAACTTGAACCACACGCGTCGCTATATGATTCTATACTCGCAACTATACGTTGCCTGAACCGAAATTCGGGAATTATCGTTGATTTAGGCTTGAAATTTGAGTTTGAGAGTTGGGTAGCATTCTAGAGAATTTTGGAAAATTTTTTGGCTGAAAAAAGAGGAGGAAAGCCCCTTTTATATTAGTTCAAATTCGGGGCGGGTCACTGTAGCAAAGATCTTTGTAGCACGCGTTTTTTGCACTTTGTCGAATTTGAACTTGTAACGTCCATAATTCTCTACTCCGATGTCGTATCGACGAGCGGTTTGTTGCATTAGAAACTAGACTCGATGAACTTTATGTTATGCCTTTGAAACACCTTAAAACTCTTAATATACTAGGAGATATACCCCTCCAAAGTTGACCCAAAATTCTGTCAACTTCTTCCAAATTCTCGACAAATTTATTTTCTTCGATTTGCTTGGTCTTGGAGTTTCCCATATCTTATTATATGAATGAAAACCTTCATGACCATAGGATTACTTCGTATAATATCATACATCCTTGAAGGGAACTCCAGTATCCATACTTAGAACGTCAAATACTTATAAATTTTCACGTATGAAACTATGGGGTGTAACAAAGTCCCTCGGTTGAGTTGAATGCATTTGGATCGGCTGGATCAACGGGGGGAGCATTCGGCTTTGGCAATCCGCTGTTCTTGTTTTTGCCGATTAGTTCGTTGTTGTTCACGTGCCTAGATTGACCACTGCTTGCTATCTCAAAATTACCTGAATCACAAGCTTTCAAAGAAAAAGTGAAAGATAGGGTTGTAAATTAATCAACACTATTATCCTATGCCCCACGGTGGGCGCCAAATTGTTTCCCCTTAAAACGGTAACAATTAAATTTATAAGTAGTTTATAGGATGCGTGGCTAGATTAGTAAGTTACATATAATAATAGTATGTAATAATAAAGGTTATATTGATGAATAAGAGAAAGAAACAACTCAAGTAACAGAATTGAAGACTCTGAGAATTTGGTCCGGTTTGTGAAATAGCTTCTCTAAACCAGTTCAATCAGTAAACACTCCTCTCTCTCTCTCTTTTTCAGATTACAAGTATAAGAATTAAGGAAAGACTAGCCCTAAAATGAAGGGGTTACATCCCTATTTGTAGCCAAAAGTAGATGGGCCTTTAGTACAACCTAAAAAAGGCCTTTTAAGAAAACCCTAAAATGGATAAGACGACGCTCGTTCGGATGTCAAAAGTCCGTATGGGTGTCAGCAGAAATGACACAGCGGTTAGGCGACGTGTACCCTGGCTCATAACGGATACCCCGAGCCTATGCTGAGTTCCTTCCAAACTGGTTTGGTTTTTTCGTGCATATTAACATACCCTCGGCTCTTGATGTTTAGTTAGAAAAACTCACAACTTCTTGGCCCTTGTTCCCTTTGATCTTACCGGAGGCTAATGATCTCGTTCTTGTTGGACCTCATATCGGAGAGCTGCGATATTTACTCCAATTTTTATCATATACAGATTGCTTCAGTTCTTACCGTATATAGTGGCATTCACCTGTAATGTTTACCACCAAGTCGACGCATGCAACTACATCGAGTTTCCTTCTTTATTCCCCAATTTCAATCAAAATGAATTGTGAGATTGCGAAAATGTGAATTTGTGAGCTGAAGTAGAAGTAAAATAAAATCATACAGCTTGAATATAATTTTTTTTAATATTATTTGTGGGGTCTTCCCATGATAATCAATGTGCAGAGATATTAAAGAGTATACCAATGGGTGCCACTCTAACATTTGAATTGGCTCTTCAGGCCTCATTTTGACATTTTGAATTAGGAAAGTGAATACTACTACTGTTGGTGCCTCAAGTATTATATTGATCGACATGATGAGTTAAACTGCTACACACTGCAAAATGTTTTCATGATCAACTTAAAAGATTACAGCTGAAGAAAGCGACTAACTTGCCATTGCAGGATTCTTATGAGAAGCAGAATATTTCATGATCAACTTAAAAGATTTCTTCTTTCTCCTTTTGTTTTTCTTCTTGTTCCTAAATTTGTAAGTGTTGGAATTTAAAAAGAAGAATCATGTGTTTTTGGAAACATCCACATAGAATGGATTTAACCCATGCCATTTGCTACGGAAATCTAAGTACGAACATGAATGTAGTTATGAAAATAGCGAGTTCATTATTCAGAAGGTCATACAACTATCCAAAATTATCTAACATAGTCATGTTTGTAACGTAAAGTCACTTAACTACACCTATGTCACTCAGAAAGTCACTCAACTGGTCCAGTTACTATTTTACCCTATATATTATCAACCCTTGTTGTTTTTTAATTTTTCAATATTATTTTCTCTTTTTAGTCTTACCTAAAGAACAAATAAATATTATTCATAAAGTAAGAAAATGAAATAATTTTTTTAAATATATATAATACTGGAACAATAAAATAATAATGTGTAACGACATGTTAGACCATTTTGGTTGTTTTGCCTATTTTACCCCTATTGACCCTTCTCCTATATTCCTTATGGTATATTTGACTTTCTCAAATGGGTCGCGCGATTCCCGAGGCATTCAGATGAGATTTAGGTAAGAAAATGAGATTTTTGGAAGTTCATAAGTGGTTGGTTGACCAGAGTCAGCGTCGGGGGTAAATTAGTCTTTCTGAAAGTTTCATCGATTCTGTTATGACTTGGTTGAGTAGTTCGTTCGGTTCCCGATGGACTCTGGGATATTTTGGACTTTTGGTTGGTAATCTAGTTTTATGAGAATTGGAGTTGACCTCAGTCACCACGGGGTCAAGACGATCACTTTTGAGAATTCCGAGTGTGCGAGTGAGTTCGTAGCGTGTTTTAGAACCGGTTTGCATATTTAGTTGTGTCCGGAGTTTCCGGATGAGTTTCAGGTGTTGGATCGAAATATGGAAATTGGAGGATTTTCTGGTTTCTGGTGTCTCACTTCTGTGAGATTTGGTGAGCACATGTGGAGCCGCAGGTGTGAGATTGGGTTAGTGGGACAGAGCCTGCTTTTGCCTGAAATGGGGCATAGAAGCGAGGCCGCCCCTTAGGACCTAGGCCATTTAAGTGGAGCTCGCACCTGCGAGGTAAAGGCCACAGAAGCGGGCCCACTAGTGCGTTAAATGGACCGCTTCTGCCAAAATCGCTAGGCAGATGGGATATTTAATTCCCCAATTTGATTTTAGACTATCCATTCACATATTTGGAACTTTTGGTCTCTGTTTAAGGTGATTTTGGAGAGGTTTTGCAAGATTCATCAAATGGTTAAGCTTCTAACCTGCCTTTTACGATTATATCATGGATTATTAAGAATTTTTTCATGCTATAAATGTTACACCTCGTAGTTTCTGTACGTTGAGATTCGTTAGATATTAGCTATTCAATTGCAGACATCGGAGTTATTGTCGAGAAGATGCAAGATCATAGGTGATCCTTTTATAATTATAAGAGTTCGAGTTCACGTAACAGGTTATAGAAGGATTGGAAAACAAGTGAACTAAGGAGATTAAACTTCCGAGGCTTTGAAGGAAAGTTGGGCAAGGTTTGGTACGAAAATTTTGGTCTAAATGGGCGAAAGAATATCCTTTAGTATATTAAGAGTTTTGAAGTGGAACAAAAGTCTAAAGTGAAGTTTGGGAAGTCTAGTTTCCAACCCAACAAACCGCTCCTCAATAGGACATCGGGGTAAGGAGATATGGACATTACAAGTCGGCCTGGGATCAGAAAATGGTTCGCGCGAACGCGCAAGTGGCGGAACGGCGTAGGCCAAGGGCCAACACAGCGCGAACGCGCTGAACAATTTTGAGGCCCGGGTTCGGGATGAAGGTTATATTATAAGAGTATAATAATAATATACATATGACATTTGGAGACCATATCGTGTAAAGTAGTTCATACGTTGCTTAATGAAAGCCCTCGTTACTGTAAGCTAAGTGGGGCCACATGTCGGGGTTTTATAATGGACCCTTAAGCCAAATATGGGCATAAGCCCTCCAAAAGGATGATTTAAGGAAATATTTTTGGATGATCTGACTTGGAGGGGCCAAAACGACGTTATAAGTTTGGAAGTTGGAAAAACCCTAAGAATGAAAGTTGTAGATAATTAAAAGATATTTCCAACCATAGGTCGTGGGCCCTCACACGATATTGGTATCAAGAGTTATGACCTTTTTACTGAACGAAGGCGCGGGGAAAAACTAAAGGCGAACGCTTGCATAAAGGGGGCGTGATCGCGCTGAAGGAATTTTAAGTCGGTCCAGGCAGAACCTGGACCTCTATTTAAAGGGGCTTACCCCTTATTTTCATCATCAAACACCCCAAGACTTCTCCAAAAATCTGGAGACTTCCCCCCAAGCCAACTTTTTAGTCCAAACCTGGTATAATTTTCAAATTCCGGCCCGGATAGCGTATAGTTATTGTTGCAGAATCATATAGCGGCATGTTGTGGCCTAAACTTAGGTGGAAAAGTGAAGATACAAAGAATATTAAAGGGAGAAAGGTATGGATCTCTTCCTATTTATGTTAATACTGGCTTATTCACGAAAATAGAGCGGTAAAATGATTGTATAGTGAGTTAAGTAGTTATGGAAGTTGGAAAACAGTGTGTGGGCTGTTTTATATAATACTTTGTTATGGGAAATGATGTTATAGATGTTGGTATTGTTATTGTTGTTGTTGGTTGTTGGATTAAGAATTCGGGCTAGGTATATAAACAGGGGAGATGCTGCCTGATTTTTGGCAGAATATAAAATAGTTTAGTTTGAACACTAGTAAAAGTGTATGATAATGAGTCTAACATTAGTGTGAATCCTCTCGAATGTAGATTTACGAGCTTCGGACGCTTATGCGTAGCTAATAGAGGTCGTTGTATGTTAAGGCTCGTCTGTTTCTTTCAAAGGCATGATTCCTATGATTATAATTCCATGAATGTTTTTATAGCCTCCTTGTTTTCAAGGTTAGAAGTTTACGATTCAAAGGCATAATTCCTTTCCTAATAATTCATAAATGTTTTCTAAAAATGTTCGTATTTTTGAATCGGCCGATTTATGACTCGTACGCTCTTATGATAACAATGCAGGAACACGCCGCAATGATAATGATGATGTCAAAGATGAGAATATTGTTCTATGATGATTGTGACGATGATGATGATCCTCTTCAGAAACTCCGAAGCTATGATTTGAGAGCATTATGAGATTATCGAGCCATTCCATGAATCCCTGATCTTACTTATTGTTGATGGTCTCACCTCATGTTACTCGTTCCTTCGAGGTGAGATATAACGAAGATAATGATTCTATTTCCAATGTTATCTAAGCTCACGATTCTCAAGACTCCCGTGACATCGTCGATTTCATCTTATGATGGTTGATCCTTCAGGAAGGATATGATGATAATGGTAACGCTAATGATAATGTTGATTTCATTTATGTATTTTTATGTGTGTGTATGTATGTATGCATTGCATCCCACTGATTAGCTGGGGATAGTACCGAGTCCCGAAAGGGCCGGGTAAGATAATGCCGAGTCCCGAAAGGGCCGGGTAAGATAACACCAAGTCCCGAAAGGGCCGGGTAAGATAACACCGAGCCTACGTGATCGGGTAAGATAATACTGAGCCTACATGGCCGGGTAAGATAACACCTTGTAAGACGCTATGTGTATATATATGTATTACCACGCCTTAACGGCCGGACGAGATATTATATATGGATATGTATGGAAAGGTTTTTAAAAAGCTAAGCATGCACGACATTCGCCTTAAAAGGGCATTCAGAGGCATAGGTTGATCTCTTTTATATTACTTTATCCCTATACGTCCATTATATTATTTTCCATGTTCGGTATTTCTTACTATGTCACCGTTTTTAAGCACTTACATACTCGGTAGATAATCGTTCGTACTGACGTCCTTTCTTGTGGACGCTGCGTTCATGCCCGCAGAGAGACGGATGGGACGACCGTAGGTGATTTATCGCGTAGATGCTCGAGCACTCCACTTACTTCGAGCTCAAAATACGGGTATTGGTCATTATAGTTACTTGTATTCTATGTAGAGGCTTGTAGACATGTGTGTACAGTAGATGTTTCATAACCTTGTTAGTCCATATTGTTGACCATATTGTGGAATAATATTTTAGTAGCCTTGTCGGCTGGTGATGATGAAAATAATTGCTGAAGATTATCTAGAGAGGTGTTGTTATGTTGTGATATATACATATACACACACACACACATATATATATATATATATATATATATATATATATATATATATATATATATATATATATATATATATATATATCCTTACAAATTATGATACCCATGAGTTATCTTTATGTTCCACCGAAAGGTGATTATAAGATGTATGTTTAGAGGTACTCGGTGTGTTAGCTCCGGGTGCCCGTCATGGCCTTCTAGTTGGGTCGTGACAATAAATCATGATTAGGATTGAGGATTTGGGGGTTTATGAACTATAAGTTTAAAATAAGAATTTTTTCAATTAACCATGGAATTGATGTTGGTTTTGATTGATTCATGGTATCTAGACTCTCTAGGTCATGGGTAAACTATTTGAGTCGAATTTTCAGTTTTCCGCTTCGGGGCTTGGAATTCCTTTTTGGGTGTCGTTTTTGGATCCGAATAAATTTTATACCAATATCATTATCGTTATGTTTGTATAAATTCATAGACTAATAATTTGACCTTGTTGAACCCGATTTTCTTATGAAATTACGGTTTTGACCTTCGGGGTTTGTGTATGGGGTTTTGCGTTGATTTTATAAACCCGAATGCTTTATATAGAAATATGAGTACCGATAGACTCGTATTCTTATGTATAATTCGTGTTTGAACAGATTGGGGTCATTCGGAGGCTTTACGGAAGGGTAAGGCTTTGCTGTGATTATCGGACTCCTATTCAGGCACGTTGAGACTTTTTGCCCTTAATAAAAGTGTCATGGTTGATTTAAATTAGATTAATAAGAAGGGACAATAGAGTAACTAAAGGGGGTCCCGATACTTGTGAGGCGACGAACACTTGTATCGGGTACCAGTGCCATGATATGAGTATTTATGTAATTTTCATTGTATAGTCTGGTCTGAATGTCTGCTTTGGGCATTAGCTGATAAAGATACATTGGTTTGTGTTTGTGTTTGGGATATGATGTCCCTTATTTATTGCTTCTATGCTTATTACATGTATTATCTGTGATTGTGTGTTCTCATCAGTGTTTTAAGAGGCGGAGGCGTGAGGCGAGACGTTTTACGCAGTACGAGGCAAGGCATAAACCCTGAGATACGGGGGCGTAAGTCCCATGGACCTACGGGGCGTATGTCCCATGTATCTTCAATTTTATAATTTTATCACTAAACAATAAGCAAAGTAAAGTTTTCATTAAAATTCTGTAAATAATTTCAAATAAATCACCAATAATATAAAAAGAGTTATTATAAATATTATTTGAGAAAGATAACAACACAAAAAATAATACTAGCCTAGATAATCTTTAAAATGAAAATTCATTCACTTCATCATCAATCTCCAAATCTATTATTCCTTCCCGACCTCAACTAATATTTGCACTGACTTTTCTTTATATATTCAAAGAAGGAGGGGCAAAAAGTGTAAGAGCAATGAAAAAAAAAATGAATAAAGTTGCTTCCAAAATATAGTGCTATGAAATCTCTATCATATCACTTTCAGGCACAATCATCTAAAAAAACTTTTTATGACTACGTTATTTTCTATGAGAATTATTTTTCTTTATTTATATATTTTAGGAAAAATCACTACATATGAAAACATGATAACTTAAAGTATAAATATCATGATACTAATAATAAAAATTATAATTTATAGCAAAAATAATTTTAAAACAATAAAAATCAAATTTAACACCCGGGGCGTACACCTTTTGCGCCCGGGACTTACGCCCCGAATTCTAGGGCGTACGCCCTATGGATCTACACCTTTCATTTGCGCCCTGGAGCATTTTTGGTACGCCCTGCCCTGGGGCTCGACCCGGGACTCGCCCCGAAAATGCATCTCGAAAACATTGGTTCTACTTCCTAAGTACTCGTTTAAAACATTAAGAGATAAAGATTGAGTCTTTATTGCTTAGTTTGGTTATCATTGTTGTTCATATTCATGCTTTATATAGTATCTCATGTGCATTTGAGGATACATGTGTAAGGTCCGAGGGGAAATAGTTCCGGACAGAGTGGTGCTAATGATATGAGCTAAATTGGCTAAGTGACAGGTAACATGAGCCTACGGGCTGAGTTTGATAATTTGGAAGCCTAAAGAGGCTAGGACCTTGAAAGGAAATGATTCCGTATTGATATATGACCTCGCGAGTCCCTCATGGGTGGCGATTCATAGTATTTCAACGTGTGTGTACCGGGTGATGGGAAGAGGCCTTGCATTGTATATCATTGCATATGATATTATCTCATTGATTTCTTGTTCATTTGACTTACTTGAATTGTTTTCTAGTTTATCATAAATGCTTATTTGAATACTTAACGGACTTAAGGGTTTAAAGGATTTTACCTAGGCTGGGAACCTCAAATTATTCTACTTATTATGATCATTATGATGGACTAGCAATAGTTAAGTATGGAAGTAGTATTCGGAAGACCAACCCTCGCCTCCATTTTTGTTAGGATCGGTCGATGATGCTGCTGAGTAACGTTGATTTCCCGTACTCACGCTACACTTGCTGCACCTTTTTGTGTGCACATTCGATCGCCAGTTCGAGTGGAGCACGTGATCTCACTTCCCGTTGAATAGCTATCTAGGAGGATCCGGGGTGAGCTACCAGCCGATTCATAGCATCGGATTCTCTTTCCCATTTTATTTTCTGTCCTTTGTTTCAGATAGTGTATTACATACTTCTTCAGACTTGCATTCACATCTTAGTAGTTAGTGACACTAGATTTGGGGGTTGTATTACTTATTCCATATTTTTATGATTATTAGGCGTATTTAAGACTTAAAATAGACTTGTATGATGTTTCCGTATGTTTTACTTATCTTTTTCGTTAAATTGGGTTGTTGATGGCTTACTAACGTAGTGGGAGTTAGTGCCTTCACGACTTATTAAATTGGATCGTGACATAATGGTTATTATTGTATAATTGCAACGTTATATAAAAATTGAATAAGAAAAAAAGTATTATTCCTCCAACTAATCAGCAGAGCATTTTTGTATTCCTCTTCACATTCAGATAATAGTTTGACAAATTTCTAAAAATTAAAATAGCAATGGTTATCCTTAAAACTAAGTCAAAACTGGTGGTTCAAATGCTAAAAGTCAAATTATAACTATTTTTCAAAAGTTTTCAATTTTTTTTTAAATCTAATACTTCAAAGTACAACTAAAGTAAATCCAAACGTCACCTTAGGTTTGGACTATTAGCCAAAGGTTGAAGCCTTGTCGAAAAGGTGCCTTTTTTATTTCATTATGGTCCAGTTCTTTATTTTTCTCATATCATGTAATTCGCCCTTTTAATCATCCTATTGTGTACGCATGCAAATAATCCTCAACATTTTATTCCATTCACTCTCAGTTTTGCAGTATATCTTTTAGTTTTTGTTTTTATTATCAAAATTAATGACACAAATAAATTATTTTAATTAATTTTTTTATTTTGCTCAATTATTTATTGTTCCAACATTATATATTTAATTTTTTTTCACATTTTTACTTTATGAATAATATTTTTTAGTCTATAGGTAAGTCTATACTTTAGATTAAAAAGAGAAAATGTTATTGAAAAAGTAAAAAATAACAAGGTCTGGTAATATAGATGGTAAAATAGGAATTTGGCCAGTTACGTGATCTTATGAGTGTTAAACCCCGTATTTTCGTGCTCGTATGCGTCGTAAGTAAAGTAACATATATCCGAAAAGGTATGGATAGCAATGGTTTTAAAACAAGTGTTAAGCAAGTCTCGTAAGAATTTGGGTCTAAACGAATCGAGGATATTAAGTTCGTCGAAACTCGGGGAAAGGTACGCAAAATTCTAGACAGGATTTTGCCCCACCTTTCTGGGGGTATTTCTTCTAGTATATAAGTAGTTATGGGATGCATAGCCTATCTAAATTCAAGTTCAGAAAGTTTACTTTCTAACACAACAAATCGTTCGTTAATCAGAGCTGTATACAAAAAGTTACGCATGTTTAAGAAAACGCTACAAAGCAGCTCACTTTGGGACCCACTAAGGCGGTGGAACTCTCCCAAACATGAATAAATTGGTGGGAGATCGACTCTTATGTCATTTTACACCATTTACAGACCCTACAAGCTCACAAACTCTCTCTAAGATTTCTGCCACAACCCTAGACCAAAATCTAAGATAAAAATGTGAATCCAATGCTAGAAATCCCATGGTGCTTGCTAGATCGTAGTTCTTTATCATGTGTCTATTTTGGAGGATTCTTCCAAGTGAAATAACTTCGGATTTTGATTGATTATTCTTGTTTAAGGTAAGAGTATAGCTCTCGTATGGTTCTAGAGCAAAACCAAAGTGAAACAACACAAAACAAGCGTCGGAAATCTTGCGGAACTAGTGGAACCAACTGCTTCCTTGTTGTTGATGATTTAAAGGTTTCTTCACTATGAAGTAAGATCAAGTTTAAGGCTGGTCTTGTGTTAAAAGGTAAGTTTTCTCCTCTTCTACATAGGCTTGGATGAAATTAAGCCCTCAATAGCTTGTATAATGAAGAAACTTGCGAAATAATGGTTGGAAGTTGTTGATGAGGTACTCGTGCATATTGAACTGTTTTGGAAATTATTATTTTGATATTTTGGGCTGGAAATTGAGGGAGTAACATGATTATATTGTTGTTATTGTTGATAACATGTTTATGAAGAAAGAAAAAGGGTTTAAACTATAGTTTGTTAATCATAAATCGAGCTTGCCGTTCATTGCGTTTGTTGAACTTGAGAAGCTTATCATGAGTATTTCTGCTATTGTTTGGGCTGTTTGGGGGCTGTCGTAACTTGTTGAAAGTCATATAAACAAGGGAGGTGTTGTCCGTTTTATCTTAGAATAGGTTGTCGTTCGTTATACGATAGTTCCGACACTTTAATCATAACGATAGTATCATTTTCATTGTTGTAGACAAAGGGGCATTGGGATAAGCTTGGTTGGTTGTTGAGCAAGAGGTTGACTAAGGTATGTAAAGGCTATTCCCTTTCTTTTCTTGGCATGGTTCTAGTTTTGGAGAGGATCGGAACAAGCTTATTTAAAGAAGAATTAAAATCTCTATTCAAGCATTAGTATGTCATTAGTAGCATATCATTGTGTGTCCCTTGTCGGGAGTATATTTCAGTCTATTTATTATTGTGATTGGCTGTTGAGATAGAAAGTATATGCAGATTAGAGTATTTGCCTTTGGGGCTATGTTACTCTTACCTTCGGGGCTATGCTACTCTTGCCTTCGGGGCTATGTTACTCTTTCCTTTGGGGCTATGCATTCATCATCATGTACATTTGCCTTGGAAGCTATACAGATATGCATATTGCCTTCCGGGCCATACAAAGATACATTTTTCCTTCGGGGCTATACAGTTATGCGCATTGCCTTCGGGCTCTATAGAGATACAGTTTGCCTTTGGGACTATTTACATTTGCCTTCGGGGCTATTTTACAATTTAGTTATGTACATGCCACGCCTAGATAAGGTCGGCTGCCTTTATAGTGTTATACATATTATAGGAGTCACAAAAATGTATGTTATGCCAGATTATAGTTGACTCCTCGACTTACTATCAGTATTACAGCTTTTAGTTATATTTTGTTTCCTTACATGCTCGGTACGTTATTCGTACCAATGTCTCTTTTGCTGAGGGCGTTACATTTCATGCCTACAGGTTCCAACAGAGAGCTAGAAGGACCCTTCAGTAGGTGTGCCAGAGTTCAATGAATTGATAAGCTCTATTTCATCCGGAGTTTCCATGTTTAGAGTTGGAGTCATTGTGTATGTACAGACAACATGGATAGGCCGGGGCCCTAGCCCGACCACAGTACAGTTGTATTCTCTTTAAAGGCTTGTAGACAAGTCCTATGCGTATAGTATGTCAGTATAGACGCCTTGTTAGCCCTTTGTATATATTGTTTTGTGTTTTGCTACTTGCAGATGTACAGATTGGCCTTGTCAGCCTGATTTACATTGTTAGGCATGTTGAGAGTTACAGAGTGGTTGGCTCGAGAAAGTAAGGCAACGGGTGCCGTCCATGCCTCTCAGATTTGGGACGTGACAAACTTGGTATCAGAGCAGGTCTGTCATAGGGAGTCTACAAGCCGTGTCTAGTAGAGTCTTGTTTTTAATTGTGTTTTGCACCACATTATATTAACAGGAAGCTACAGGGCATTTAGGATTGGTTTCCCTTCTTTCAGATCCAAATCGTGTTGTAGAGCTGAATCATAAGAGTTTGAGTCTAAACTTACGTGTTAGTGTTTGCATACAGAGATGCTTGTGACTAGAAAGATTACAGCTAGTCAAAGGGCTAGTAGAACAGCAGGTAAGGGCACTAGTAGAAAGCCCCAGTCGGTAAGGCCCTATAAGATCATGGGTACACGAGATGTGCAAGTAGAATGCAAGAGCTCCAAAAGTGCGAGCATTTGTCTCACCCATACAAAAAGGAGTTACCAAAAGAATAAAAAGGTTAGTACGAGTTTTAGAAGGAAAAAGAAGTAAAGTGGGGGAGGTACGAGGTACCTAAATAGAAGAGACGGTAGAATTGCCAGAATTCAAATTGGGGAACACAAGTGTTGTTGTCCTACTTTCACTAGTGGTAGAATTATGGTAAGTAACATCCAACCTAGCTTATGATTTATAGGCGTCAATAGAAGTAATGTTATAGAGAAATGAGACATCGAGAGAGAGAATGAGGGATGGAATGATCTTTAGTGTTGGATATATTGTTAGAATAGGATGATGTAAGTCAAAGTATGGAAATGCAGTAAGATTCATAAATAAGGAGAAGAAAGGGTCAGAAAAGGCAATTGTCGAGATTATAAAAGCGGTACACGCAACTATATCTTTCTTACGAGAAGTGAGTTGATGATTTCAATAGCAGATATCAGTAAGATGATTTAGTTCCCTTGATCATGAGATACTGGTATTAGGAAGTACCTTAAGCTAAACTAAATGTGAGTTGAAGACTTGAAGGACCTGTGTAAAAGTCGGTATAGCGATATTTACGAAGCAAGAGAGTGACAGGAAAGAATGAATGATAGAAGAATATCTCTTGAGGGTTATTAAGAGAGAGAGATCGCCCTATGACAAGCGCCACAGGTAAAGGTTAAGTTTATCAAGATCGAGTATGTTAGTTGGGAATACATGGCACTCTACATATGTAAGTGATTCAGCTATCCCTAATAAGAGAGGTTTATACTAAAGCGAGTTATGGGTTACCAGAAGTATAAAGAATTACGAAAGATGTTGAGGCAATGGTCTGACTCTACAGAGTGAAACCCTTGAGCATGAGATGAGGGCCATTCTCTCAACGGTGGGGACAATGCGATAAAATATAAAAGCAGAACCACATGTTTTGTTTAGTGACAAAGTGGTAAGGAGGATTCAACTAGGAGATTTAAGACAAATAAGATTGAATTTACCCACATACTACAGATGTATTACGTCTTCAGATTTCTGCATAAGTATAAGTGCTAAGGACAAGACAGTAGCAACGCCTGACTAGAAACGCCAATTGACGATAAGTGTAACTGAACATTCGAGACTTAGAAGACTAGTATGAGATATAAAAAAAACAGGATGACATAAGCCCCAAGAGGAGTTACTCGAAACTAAAATATGAAAGAGGAATCGATTTAGACAATCAGTAATTGACTTATGCATGGCCTAGTTATGGTTAGCCTAGAGATTCTAGATGAATCGATAGATAATACCGAACTACGCATCGCAGAATAGTCCAAGTGCATGAAGTTTCAATCTTGCAAGTGTACAATCACAATCTGCACAAAGTAATTTAGACCGAAGCAAGGACATATAAAGTGTGGCATAAAGCATTTCAAAATTAAAAGTCATTGATGTTGTCACAACCCAAACCGGAGGGCCGCGACTGGCACTCTATGCCTTACTGAACAGAGCGCCAACGTACTTTACTATCCACTTATCGTTAAACTTGTCCTAGGCGAATAAGGCCACATTGGTATGCATCCATAAAAGGGAAATGCAAGATTAACTCATGAAAGGCAATCCAAAAGATATATATATATATATATATATATATATATATATATACGGGCCGATAAGATCGTTATGATAGACCAACAATGTCATAAGACCTACAAGGCCGACATAACCATAACTATACACAGAGCACTGTCTACAAAGCCTCTAAAGAAAACATGTTCGTAGTACATAAGTTGGGACTGGGCCCCCGACATACCCATAAGACAAAATGACATAACCTTTACTCGGTAATGCTCCGGGAGGAAAGGGAGATCACCAACAAATGCTGAGATATGGAGGCAGTCTACAGTGGAGGGTCCTCTCCTCGTCTACCTGAACCGTGGCATAAAACATAGCGTCCCCAGGCAAAGGGATGTCAGTACGAACAAAGTGCTGAGTATGTAAGGAAAATGTTATACCTCGTATTTTGTACATTTGGATATTCCGAGTTAATGACGGAAAGTTAAGGACAAGGTGATATTTTTTTTCGGTTTTGTTAAGAATGCATAAGTTGTATGTTCATCTTTTATTGGTATGGAGCATTAAGGATAAATTTGGAATAAGACAAATTAAGGGCTAAGAGAGAAAACAAAATTTTCATGAAGTAGCCAAAAAGCCAAGGTGGCCGTGGGCCCCACCCATATGTTGGCCAATTGTTTTAAGCCAAAAAGGGGGCCATGTGTTCACTTCATATTTATACATGTATAATTCATGACCATGCAAGACATATTCATCAACCTTAGAAATTTCTAGAAAATTGGAGAAAAATTGGAAAAGAAAAAAAAAAGGGAAAAGAGTGCACATGACCGGCAATGTGCCTATTGCTATATATATATATATATATGTATGAGTGATGAATAAATGAGACATATTCATTATTTTGTAGAGCCAAGAAAATTCAAGAAAGATGGAGAAAGAGAGAGAAGAGAGAGTTCGGCCATGGTGGCCGAACAAGGTGCCTTGGAAGGTGATAAAAAAAAAAAAATTCTTCATGCTTTTCTACTGAGTGGAAGGTCCTCTACAATGTGGAGTAGTTGTTGGAACAAGAAAACCGCTCGTTCTTGCGATTCGTCACACTAGCCGAGGAAGAGAAGTTGAATGGAAAAGGTAAGATTCAATCTCCTTTTTACATGTCTTATGGATGTTTGTACATGTTGTGGAGTATGGAGATGGATGAAGTTCATGAAGTTGTGATGTGTTGTGTGTGGCCGTGTGTGTGTGAGGTTGTATAGGAGTAAAGAACTAATTTATTTAGCATGTTTGGATCGTGTATTATGGATAGTTATGCGTGTGGTAGAATGTGTGGAAATGAATGAACTTCATGGAATTATGTATGTTGAAGCTTGGCCGTGTAGGGGCTGTTTTTGGTGGAATATAATGAATAAATCTTATGTAGTATGTTGGTTGTTGTTTGTTGTGGATTATGTGATGAAAATGAAGGTTTGATGACTCAAATGGAAATCGTAATTGTTGTGGGCTGATTTAGAACATAATGTGATTTTAATATAATTGCTTGAATTGATGAAAATGATGTGCTAACGTATGAAATTGTTGATATAGTTTATGAGTTTGGAAGAAGAAAAGGTGTTATTGGTGTTCCTAATGTAGTTGAAGGATTTCGGGTGGAATGGCCTATTGTTTGGGTTGCTTGAATATTGTACGGGTTGCTTGGAACGTTCTTAAACCTTATTTAAATGGTTGCAGATTAGTAATTGAATATGTGAGTATTGGTATTGAAGTGATCGTATATAGTTTATTTGAATATAAACGAGATGTTGTCGAATTGTGTAGAAAGGAATTATTAATGTTAGAATGCGTTTTGAATCACTTATGGATATTGTTAGTATGGTTGTTGTTGATTTGGCCGAGTTGAATTCTCGGGGATGTTGAAGTTATAGGGGAAATGCTGCCGAAATTTTTGTAGACAAAGTGTTAATTCGGAATTGGATTCTTAAATGTTATGGCTAATGGTTGATACCTAACGACATTATTGTAGATCGTGAGAAGTCGAGACGCAAGTTCGGATTAGCTTAGGAAGCGGCTAAGGTATGTAAAGCTCAACCTTTCTTTCTTTGGCATGTCTTAGTTGAAAGTAAGTTATGACACGACTCTCGAGATAATTCTATTCTGGTGATCCGAGCATGTTTAAGATTGTTATTGGCTTCTTGATATTCGTATTCTTAATGTGGTCAAATCATGGTCCTTATGTCACCTGTATAATTAAATTTCAAAAGTTGCATAAAGGTTTTGTTTTCAAAAGAGTTTTGTACCTAAACGATTCCGAAACTACGAACGTCCGTAACTTTCACAGAAAGGCTCGGATCGCTTCGATTTGTTCGTAGAAAGTTCTAAAGTGAATGATGTTCGTAACCTTCCGAGGCGGACTCGGATTGGTATGGCATATGATTATGATCCCTATGATTCTGTTAATACGTTTATGATATATGCTATATTTCCGAATAACGTCCGAAAGATATTTGATATAACTATGGTCCGATTTTCAAACGACATTCCGTTAAGACTACTTCATTGAGTCTGTGAGTATGATTTTATGTGCATATGGTTTCTCACTACTCTGCTCGTGCAAGCTCAATATGTCTTTCACCGAGTCCCGGGCTGGGTACGTATTCGTGCACATTACTTTACATTGTTCACCGAGTTCCTCACTAGAGGGCTGGGTACGGTATATGATGATATGATTATTTACCGAGTCCCGAAAGGGCCGGGTACGACCGAGTCCCGAAAGGGCCGGGTACGGTATGTGATGCTATGATTATTTATCGAGTTCCTTGCTAGCGGGGCCGGGACACGCTATTCACCGAGTCCCTCACTAGAGGGACGGGTACGGTATATATATGTATATATGTATGTGCATTCATGATGATGATATGATTTTACTTATCGCGTCCCTCGTCGGAGGGCCGGGGCACGTTATATGTTTATGAATATGATGATTTTACCTACCGAGTCCCTCACTAGAGGGCTAGGACACGCTATATGTATACAGGATGATTATATGATTTTGATATGCGCGATAAATGTCTTTCAAAGGTAAGTCTTGTGATTTTCTGTACTCTTTGTTTCAGTATGATCCCGCTTATTGTATTTCACGCTTTACATACTCGCATATTCGTACCGACCCCTTTCTTCGGGCCGCGTTCATGCGCGCGTTGTACACCCAGTATGAGGCCGAGGATATTAGTAGAAGTTGTTCCAGCGGGATTGGCGAGCTCCACTTTCTCCGGAGTGCTGCCGAGTCAGAGTGCTTCTGCTGTGGTATCTGGAGTTATGTTAGAGACTTTGCAGACAGTGTCGTGTGTATAAGTTGTCAGTCTTGAAGGAGGCTATGTAAGCCGATGTATTATTATGCATTGTATTAAAAGTTTCATACGGTACAGGTTTTATTTGATTTGATAAAGAGGAAAAGCATGTATGTTTTCTGAAAAATTTTCATTATGTACTTGTGTCATGTTTCGCGGGCCCAGTCTGGTTATGAATATCACGAGAGTCAGCGGGTTCGCTCGGCCCTAAGTAAGGGTCGGGTGCCCATCACATCCTATCAGAAATTAGGGTGTGACAGAAGAAATGAAACGTAACAATAAGATATCATCAACAGAAGGATAAGAGTCAACCTGTAACCTCTGACTTGCCACTGAGGGCCATGATACACATAATGAATACCATCACGTATGTATATTTATAAAATGCCGTACTTCTAACTATATCAATATCGCAACATTAACTGCCTAACCGACCGTACCTCTGTGGTAAGTGCATATAGCATAACTGTCCTACCTGCCACAACCCGGTGGTAAATACGTGTCTGCCATATCCCAGCGGTAAATAGAGATACTTAACTGCCCAACTGGCCGTAGTTCGGTGGTAAGATAAGAGTGCCATAGCCAAATCCCTATACATAATCTATATGCATATATAACACTATTACTCATCTACATAAACGTATACACTGCATGAGAAGTCCTTTTAGGATCCTTAGAATATCTTTCGGAGGAACGTAAGGTCGTTGCACCTCCGATTATCGTTATATAATATCATGCCATCATGTGTTACATTATCTGTTATATCCCGTATTTTGAACATTTGGACAATCCGGATTAACTATGATAAGTTAGGGACAAAACCATTCCGGGATACGAAGTCGAGACTTTTGACCTTCGATTTTATTTTAAGACATAAGTTGTTCATGAATTTGTTGGCATGGAACATTTAGGAAAATTTGAGACTAAAAATGGAATATTTGAAAGTTGGAAATCATGTATTCTTGGCCATTTGGCCGTGTGGGTCAGAGGTTCCCACACATTTTTGTGGCCAATTTTAATTGGTCCAACCCATGTGTGGGCCATGGACACATGTATAACTCTTATATGAAGCACAAAAGATGACTACTAAGTCATCTTTCTCATTCCATACTTAGAAAAAAAATAAGAGAACTTGGATTGTTATATCCCGCATTTTTATACATTAGGATATTCCGAGTCAACCGTGAAAAGTTAAGGACAAGACTAGTCCGGGATGCGAGGTTGAGATTTTGACCATTGATTTTATTTTAAGGCGTAAGTTGCTTGTTATTTTGTTGGAATGGAATATTAAGGAAAATTTGGGTTTAAAAGTGAAATTATGGAAACTAATATTTCATGAAATTTGGGGCCAAAAGTGAAGAGTTGAAAATTCAATGTTCATGAAATAAAAAGGGTACGTGGCTATGCACATGGTTGTGGTCCCACCCTTGGTTGGCCAAATTTGACTAGTCAAGCTATGGAGTGTGCATGTGATTAT
Source organism: Lycium ferocissimum (assembly GCF_029784015.1). Lineage (NCBI taxonomy): Eukaryota > Viridiplantae > Streptophyta > Magnoliopsida > Solanales > Solanaceae > Lycium > Lycium ferocissimum. The sequence continues at coordinate 18,465,661 of NC_081343.1, forward strand.
TTTACAATTGTTAGGGACTAGAAGTGACAAAAATCATTCTTGAGGGGGCCTAAGGTGGCCATAGCATGTGGGCCATGGGCCACTTGTGCAACTTATGTATGGTATTAAATGACAATTAAGTCATCTTCTTCACATTTCATTCTCTAGAAAATTAAAGAAACATGGAGAAATGAAATAAGGCCATATTCGACCAAGGGAGGAAAAAAGAAGATTAAAAATCTTCATCAAAAAAATTTATTCTTCTAGTTTTTCTACTAATTGGAAGGTGCTAAACAACATGGAATAATTGTTAGGGCAAGCCAAGCCTTTGTTCATGCAATTCTCAACTCAAGTCATGTTGAGAACTAAGTGAGGAAGGTAAGTTTTAATCCTCTTTTTATGTGTTATGAAGGGTTGTGCATGTTGTAGTAAGTGAAAATGGATGAAATTCATGGAAATATGGAAGTGGGTGTGTGGCCGTGTATGTGTATGGTGTGTAGGAATGAAGAATTAATTTTATTTAGCATGTTTTAGTTGTTGTTGCATGGGTTCCATAATGAAAATGATGGTTTAATGATTTAAAGGGAGGTTGGAATTGTTTGTAGGTCGTTGGAAGAAATAGTGTAATTTTTAATATAGTTTTTGTATTATTGTGGTTGATGTTGTTAATGTGTGGAATGTTGGTGTAATTTATGAATTTGGAAGGAAGAAATGTATTGTTGTAGTTTTGATTGAATTTGGAAGACTTTGGGCTATGTAGTATATTGGTTGGGCCGTTTGAACACTTTGTGGATTGGTTGAGATGTTCGTGAATCTTGTTTGAATGGTTTTGTATTAGCACTTGAATGCGTGTGTATTGGTATTGGTTCGATTGTATACGGTTAGTTTGGACGAAAAATGAAATGTCGTCGAATTATGTAGAAAAGAGTTATTGATGTTGAAATGCACTTTGAATTGATTATTGATGTCGTAGCTTCGTTGTTGTTGAATTTGGCCGAGTTGAATTCTCGGGGTGTTGTATTTACAGGGGAAATGCTGCCGAAATTTCTGTAGAATTTAATGTTCGTTTGGAATTGAATGCCTAAATGCTTATGGATAATGTTTGGTATATTGGCGTTATGTAGATCTTGGAGCGCCCGAGACTTGAGGCTTGACTTAGCTTGAGAGCGGACGAGGTATGTGAAGCTTAACCCTCCTTTCTTTCGGCATGTCATAGCATTAATTAGGTTGTGATACGAGCCTCGGGGTGACTCCACTCTCGAGATCCGAGCTCATATACGCATCTTATTCGCTTCAAAAATTTACTCTTTTGGTGTAGCCTAACTAAGGTTTTGATATTTTCAAATGATTGAATTTCAAAAGTCTTAGAAAGAATTTAGCTACAAAAAAAGTCCCGAACTTCAAACGCTCGTAACTTTTGCATACGAGCTCGGATCGCCCCGAAACCTAATAGGTAACTTCTTAAGACATAACATTCCCCCAACTCTCGTAGTCGGGCTCGGATGGGGTTGGCACCCGTCCGTGGGGCCCGCGGCTTTTCTATGCTTATCCTTAATGACCTTCGGGAAAAACTTAACACTATTTTTACTTTGACATCCGCATATGGATTTCTTACTTATTTAATGAGTTATGATTACGATTTTATGCATATGGTTACTCATGACTCCGCTCGTGCTTATGGTTATTACCTCGTTCACCCATCCCGGGCCGGTTATGTATCGTGCGTACTATGTTATATTCCGTGTGATGTCGTGTTACGGTGCACCGAGCTCCTCGCTAGAGGGTCGGGTTCCGTTTGGTGTTATTCTCGTGTTATTATGATGTGTTATGATATGTGACGGGGATACGGAGATATGAAACCTTCGGTGTGATGTCAGGCGTGGCGCTAACGACAGGCGGGCGACCACCGTTCTAAGAGCCCTATGCATGATTTGTATTTTTATAAGTAAGAATTTTGGATATTTTGAATATTGCATTTACTTTCCGTACTTCTGGTTTTGCCTATGATCCTGTTTACTACATTTCATGCTTTGCATACTCGCACATATTCCGTACCGACCCCTTTCTTCTAGGGTCGTTTCATGCCGCGCAGGTACAGATACTCATTTGGATGATCCACCAACTTAGGGTTCCTGTTCAGCTGACTTGGAGCGCTCCCTTATTCTGGAGCCTGCACTTTGATTCAGATTATGTTATTATGCATATGTATATGTATCCACGGGTACGGCGGGGCCCTGTCCCGTCATATGATTCTGTTATGACTCTTAGAGGTCTGTAGACATATATGTGTGGGTTATGGGTATTCACTGTACAGGCGTGTCTGTGTAATCTGTGATTTGGACGTCCCCCTATACTATGATAGCCTTGTCGGCTTATTTGTGATGTTATCTGTGGGATTATGATAACGATATGTATATCCGTACATTTGTGATGGGCTCGGGCGACGTTCCACTATTCGTATATATATTATCCGTACATGGCATAAGTTATTCGTACACTATTTCTGGTTTGGGATACTGGGTAGGTACGGGTGCCCTGGTCGGGCACTAGTCGCGGCCTACGGGGTTGGGTCGTGACAGGATGAACTTCTAAAGGCCATTCGGCCAAGAGAGCAAAAATTGAAGACCAAATTTAGCCATCACAAAAATATTTCCTTCAAGCAAATCCACTAATTGGAGGTCCCTAGTTAACGTGGAAGTGTTGTTGGAGCGAACAAACCATCCGTTTTGTCAATCGCAAACCCTAGCCTAGTTGTGAAGATAAGAGGAAAATGTAAGATTTAATCTTGTTTTATGTGTTATGAATGATGTGTGCATGTTGTAGTATGTTAAAATGAATGAAAATCATGAAATATGGCATGTTGGAGTTGAGGCCGTGTGCATGAGGTATGGCCGTGTAGGTGTGTGTGTTGTGTTGAGGTGATGAGTTAATTCTATGTAGCATGTTTAGTTGTGTAGTGTGAAGAAATGAATGAGAATCATCAATATGTGTATGTGTAGTGTTGGCCGAATATGGGTCATGTTATATGACAAGAATGGATTAATTCTAATTAGTATGTCGATTGTTGTCGTTGTGAATTCTATGTTGATAATGAGATTGTAATGACTCAAGTTGATGTTGTAAATGTTGCGGGCTGATTTGGAGGTGTTATATCCCGCCTTTTCGCATGATCGGAAAATTCGAAATAATTGAGATTTATGAGAAAGGAGGCCATGTTTGGATTTTTCTTAGTAGGTGTGGCGGATGTGGAAGTTTGAATGTGAAAACATCGGAGAGGGCCTAAGGGCAAAATTGGAATTTTGGAAATTTATTTCGGGAATTTCAAAATATGATTCATGAATAATTGGGCCAAAAAAAAAAAAAGAGAAATTAAGGTCCAAAACAAGAGGGGTGGCCGGCCATAGGGTGGCCAAGGCCCAAACCCATGAATTAATTAATTTTGGCATGTGCAAATTAATTATATAAGGGAGTGAGGATTCAAGAAACTTCAAGAAAAACAAAAGAAAAATCAAGAAGAAAAAGAAGAGAGGCAATCGGCCTTGGAGAAAAAGAAAGAAAAGAAAAGAAGAAAAATTCTTGGAGCAAAATCCTTTGGTTTAAAAATCCGTCTCTTTTGGAATTACTACTAAGCTCAAGCTCCTCTCCAACATGGTATAATTTTCAAGTCAAGGGAGTGCTTGTTTTGGCAAGAAGAGATTATTGGAAAAGGTAAGATTTTTATGCCTTTGTGTTATGAAATGAATTTGTATGTTATAATGATTGGAATTGGATGAAGATTATGGAATTATGGTGTGCATGTGTGTGAGGAGTGTGTAGGCCGTGTATGTGTGTGTATGTATGGCCGTGTGTGTGTGCATGGTTATATAAGTAAGATGTGTTGGATTTCATGTTGTATTCTAGTTGTGTTTATGAAGGAATTCACATTGGGAATGAAAGTGAATGAATTGAGTTGAATTGGAAAAAAATGGGTGTTGGCCGTGAGCCATGAGGAAATTAAAATGAAAGCGAATTGTTTTGCTTGACATGTTAGTTGTGTCGTTATGATTCTTATAACATTAATAAAGGTTTAATGAATTGAGACGGCATCGAAAATGGTTGTATGTTGTTATGGGGAATTTGGTGAATTTTATGTGATTTTGTATAAGTATGGAAGCAAGGTTTAAATGCGAACTATGGTTATCGCTAATGAGTTTGGAAGGAAAATAATGTAGTTTGGTAGCTTTTGGTTGCATTGTTGAAGTTAGAATGGAAGTTATGATATTATGAAGAAAGTAGTATTATTTATGTTAGAATGCGTTTGAGTTCGATAATTGTTGTTGTTGATGTTGTTGTTGGATTGTTGTTGGTTATTTTGAGCCGAGCTAAGTCTCGGGGGTGTGGTATGTATAGGGGAAGTGCTGCCAAAATTTCGGTAGCCAAGTATAACCCCAAGATTGAAATGTTAGCTTGCATGAATAGTAACTGGTAAAGATGACCATTTGCAGTTTTTGGACGAAACGGGAACTGAGATTTGAGGAGCGTAAGGCGCAATCCAGGTATGTAAAGCCTTCCCTATCTTTCTTTGGCATGTTCGAGTGTAACGGCCTTGAAAGCGAGCCTTGATTGCACTTCGCGACTCACAATCCAAGATTGAAAATAGCGCCAAATCATTCGGAAGATTGAACCAATTTCCTCTGAATTGACCTATAAGTATGTAACTTCCATAAACGGAGTCGAAACACTTCAAGATGATTATGGACGACTCCCTAAGGTTTAGTATCCATAATTTACGTACTTCACTATGGTTGGGTCCGAGGTGGGCCCATAATACCCTGATACTCCCGATATGGTTCAAATTGATCCGTTTCTGTTCGCTTTTCATAAGTAACTCTTAATTATGTTTCCGTCCGCTAACTAAAGAGTATTGTGACCATCTATCCGAATCTCGATATTAGTCGACATCTGGAACGATTCCGGACACTCTGTTCGCTATAATCTGACTACTCCGATTTGATCTGTTTTCTGAACTATTTCAGTTTTATTAAGTCTGTATGTCGGTCTGTATGCATATGGTTTCTCATTTGTCTGTTCGTGGACGCCTCAACGCTTCCTTCACTGCGCCCGGGCCAGGTTCTGTGATTCGTGCACCTCACTGCATTGTTCACCGCGTCCCTCGGATGTGCGGGCCGGGATCTGTCTGTATCTGATATGATCTGATATGATCTGATTATGTGATATTACGGGGATGGCGGCCGTGATGGCATTTGATCGATTCTCGTCCGTCCACCGCGTCCCGTACTACGAGGGCGGGTTACGTACCGCGTCCCTTATTAAGGGCGGATACGTCCGTATGTGATTGGGATTTGATATCCGATATGTATGTCCGTATATGATTATGACTCGCATGCATGATTCTCGTACCGTTTACGATTACGTACGTCCGATTCGGACTCGATTCTGTCCGACATACATTTGAGATCCGGATTACGTACGAGAGTCCGTCCGTCACACTTGTATTTCGATCCGCATTGTGCCTCCGTCGCCGCAATTCTTAAACCCGACATAATAAGATTCTGTGTACGTACGCTCGTAAGTCCGACTCGCTTATGACTCGTCCGTACGCTACGTAAGTCCGACTCCGCTATGAATCCGATTCTCGTCCGCTCTATTTACGTACTTTTGTCCGCTACGATTTTACATATCTCGACTCGGTTATTTTAATTATGTATATTTTGTTTCCGCTTTACATACTCGGTACATCTTCGCATCGACCCCCTGTTCTTCGGGGCGTGTTACATGCCCACGGTACGGCGCGCGCACGATACGCCGCCGCTTTAGGTTATCGATGTTGTTTGAGAGCTCCTTTGATCCGGAGCTGATACTTTTGGTATATATCTTTTGTTGTCTGTTTGTTCTGTATATATGATCATTTGGGTATGGCGGGGCCCTGTCCCGTCTTCTGATTCTGTTCTGTATGTTAGAGGTCTGCAGACATGTTTGTGGGTTGTGGGTTGTCACTGTCCGGTAGGTACGTGCGATATGCGACTTTGTCTGATATAATAGCCCTAACGGCTTCTGTACAGGTTTCAGTATGTATATCTATATGTATGTTCGTGCGACGCACCTTATATCCGTATGAATTTATGTATGTTTAAATGGAATTAGCCGGTTGGTATATCGGATACGACGGTAGTACGTATGGGTGTCCAAGTAGGACACCGCCACGCCCACGGGCCGGGTCGTGACAAAAGTGGTATCGAAGCGGTCGGTTCTCGGAATGTACGCAGCCGTGTCTAGTAGAGTCTTGTTTATCGGTGTGTTGGGCCCCACATCTATAAACAAGAGGCTACGGGACATCTAGGATGTTATGTTACCCTTTCTTTGACTCTTAGATCGTGCGTTAGTAGGCCGTGTTATCGGGATGTTTTCCTTCGACGAATAGGATGGTTTTTTCGCGATGCCTCCGAAGAAGGCAACGGGCGCCGAAGAAAGGAACGTCGGAGACAGAGAGACTAGCGGGCTCGGAGGGTTACTGGGCCCGCGCGCCGGTGATTATGCCGAAATGTCGTGCCCCGGTCGGAGGGTTCGGCCACTCCGCCACCGAGGGCCGGAGGCCCCTCGCGGCCTCCGGCCAAGCCCGCTCCCCGGCCGGGGCGGAGGACGGGACGTTGAGGGAGGCGGTTCGGTGTTGACGACGATAGTGGATCGGAGGAGGTTCGCGGACGCGGACGGAGAGGGACGACGATGATGACCCGGCGTGATAGCCCGAGGGTCCGCGATTTCCCGACATGTGGTCCCCCGAGTTTTTCGGGTCTCGCTTGACGAGGACCCGCATGATTTCATTCGACGGATGCGGCGCTCGTTGGGATTAGTCCCAAGGCTTCACCGACCGAGTCCGCCGAGCTTCTTACATAGATCGCGGGATGTTGCCCTAAATTAGTATGAGTCCCGGGGGTTTGGGGGGTGAGGGTGCTCCCCGACCACGTGGGACGAATTTCCGCTTCCTCCGCCACTCTTTACCACCAAAAGCCGCGGCGGCGAGAGTTGATCGGTTTTGCGAGACAAAGCAGGGCAGGAGTATTCGAGAGTATAATTTGGAGTTTGATTCTCTGGCCCGTTATGCGCCGACGATTGTGGCCGATATGGAGGACCGGATGCACCGGTACGTGATGGGACTGGACCCCTATTTGGTTGATTGCTGCATGGCGATGGCAGCACAGACTGGTATGGATATCGCCCGGTTGCAGGCTTATGCACAGGGCGTAGAGGACCGACATAAGGAGGATCAGTCTGGCAGGGATTATGATAGGAGGCGGCCCAAAAGCGGCCGCATCTCGGGTATTCCGAGACTGTCGAGGCGGGTGGCCCCGGCAGTTAGTCCGAGATTTCCCCGCGCGGGCCGGAGTGCACGTATCCGCCGGCAGACGCTTCGATGACCGAAGGTCCGTCCGGGGGCCGAATAGATTTGGGCATCGTGCCGCGGTGAGTAGGGGTTCGAGGTCGGTCTAGGCCACCTATGCCCCGTGTACTTGTGTGGTAAGCCCCATCCGGGAGTGCTGCCGCGCTACGGGCGCTGCTATTTTTGTGGTAGTCCACCACCTTGTGAGAGAGTTCCCGTACAAGGGCGGTTCGGAGTGGCTCAATTGACCACCGGGTCGATTCGCGGCTCATCTTCTCCCTCGCGTCCCCGCGCCCGGGGCGGGGTATGCCAGCCGGCGGTCGCGGCGGAGCTCCCGATGGCGGTCCTTCGAACCGCATATACGCTTTTCGGCCGGTCGGCGGACCCCGCGTCGCCAAATGTGGACCCAGGTATGCAATTAATCTTTTCTGGAAAATATGTGCATCTGATCTGTATTGTGTTCTGGTTAACTATATTCTGTATCTCTGATCGTGATTCTGTACGCTATATTTCTACGCCCCTGTGTTCGATGAAACTCTGTTTACTATACCTTAGTGCTTCTGGATCTGATTACGTTTCTGATTAATATACCTCTGTGCGTCTGATTCCGGTCATAATTCTGTCCGGTATACTTCGGTACGTCTGATTCTAACTTCAAATCTGTCTGATAAATCTCTGTACATCTGACTCTGATATGACTACGTTCGATATATTTACGTATGTACCCTCGATCGGCGGACCGTCCGACATACGTTTGTACATCCGACCTCGACCGCGAATCGTCCGTGTATGTGCCTATACGTCCGACTCGATTTCGAAACCGTCCGATAAATCTCTATATGTCCGACTCGATTATAGATCCGTCGATATACCTCACGTACGTCGGCTCGATTTTGAAACCGCTTACGACGACGTCGATTTTGATTCTCGCTCGTCGTACTTCGTGCTTCGACTCCGGATATAACTTCGTCGACGTCCGTTTGACTTTCGGTTCGGTTAAGATTCCGTCCGCCGTATATCCGACTTAAGACGGCACGGTAACAGCCCTAATACGGTGATATCGGAAAAGATGGATGAAGTTGAAAAATGAAGGCCGCTACAAATTCTTTGATCAAGTGCAAGTATGTAAATGGCAAGAGACCTCCCCGACCGATTTTGATCTACCATGAGGTTCAATTAACATTCGAGGACGAATGTTTTAAAAGTGGGGGGGGGGGAGGGGGGGAGGATGTTATATCCCGCCTTTTCGCATGATCGGAAAATTCGAAATAATTGAGATTTATGAGAAAGGAGGCCATGTTTGGATTTTTCTTAGTAGGTGTGGCGGATGTGGAAGTTTGAATGTGAAAACATCGGAGAGGGCCTAAGGGCAAAATTGGAATTTTGGAAATTTATTTCGGGAATTTCAAAATATGATTCATGAATAATTGGGCCAAAAAAAAAGAAGAGAAATTAAGGCCCAAAACAAGAGGGGTGGCCGGCCATAGGGTGGCCAAGGCCCAAACCCATGAATTAATTAATTTTGGCATGTGCAAATTAATTATATAAGGGAGTGAGGATTCAAGAAACTTCAAGAAAAACAAAAGAAAAATCAAGAAGAAAAGAAGAGAGGCAATCGGCCTTGGAGAAAAAGAAAGAAAAGAAAAGAAGAAAAATTCTTGGAGCAAAATCCTTTGGTTTAAAAATCCGTCTCTTTTGGAATTACTACTAAGCTCAAGCTCCTCTCCAACATGGTATAATTTTCAAGTCAAGGGAGTGCTTGTTTTGGCAAGAAGAGATTATTGGAAAAGGTAAGATTTTTATGCCTTTGTGTTATGAAATGAATTTGTATGTTATAATGATTGGAATTAGATGAAGATTATGGAATTATGGTGTGCATGTGTGTGAGGAGTGTGTAGGCCGTGTATGTGTGTGTATGTATGGCCGTGTGTGTGTGCATGGTTATATAAGTAAGATGTGTTGGATTTCATGTTGTATTCTAGTTGTGTTTATGAAGGAATTCACATTGGGAATGAAAGTGAATGAATTGGGTTGAATTGAAAAATACGGGTGTTGGCCGAGCCATGAGGAAATTAAAATGAAAGCGAATTGTTTTGCTTGACATGTTAGTTGTGTCGTTATGATTCTTATAACATTAATAAAGGTTTAATGAATTGAGACTAAGATCGAAAATGGTTGTATGTTGTTATGGGGAATTTGGTGAATTTTATGTGATTTTGTATAAGTATGGAAGAAGGTTTAAATGCGAACTATGGTTATCGCTAATGAGTTTGGAAGGAAAATAATGTAGTTTGGTAGCTTTTGGTTGCATTGTTGAAGTTAGAATGGAAGTTATGATATTATGAAGAAAGTAGTATTATTTATGTTAGAATGCGTTTGAGTTCGATAATTGTTGTTGTTGATGTTGTTGTTGGATTGTTGTTGGTTATTTTGAGCCGAGCTAAGTCTCGGGTGTGTGTATGTATAGGGGAAGTGCTCCGAAATTTCGGTAGCCAAGTATAACCCCAAGATTGAAATGTTAGCTTGCATGAATAGTAAGCGGTAAAGATGACCATTTGCGCTTTTTTGGACGAAACGGAACCGAGATTTGAGGAGCGTAAGGCGCAATCCAGGTATGTAAAGCCTTCCCTATCTTTCTTTGGCATGTTCTGAGTGTAACAGTCTTGAAAGCGAGCCTTGATTGCACTTCTGCGACTCACAATCCAAGATTGAAAATAGCGCCAAATCATTCAGTAAGATTGAACCAATTTCCTCTGAATTGACCTATAAGTATGTAACTTCCATAAACGGAGTCGAAACACTTCAAGATGATTATGGACGACTCCCTAAGGTTTAGTATCCATAATTTATGTACTTCACTATGGTTGGGTCCGAGGTGGGCCCATAATACCCTGATACTCCCGATATGGTTCAAATTGATCCGTTTCTGTTCGCTTTTCATAAGTAACTCTTAATTATGTTTCCGTCCGCTAACTAAAGGGTATTGTGACCATCTATCTGAATCTCGATATTAGTCTGACATCTGGAACGATTCCGACACTCCATTCGTATAATCCGACTACTCCGATTTGATCGTTTTCGAACTATTTCGGTTTATTAAGTCCGTATGTCGGTCCGTATGCATATGGTTTCTCATTTGTCCGTTCGTGGACGCTCAACGCTTCCTTCACCGCGCCGGCCGTGTTCGTGATTCGTGCACCTCACCGCATTGTTCACCGCGTCCCTCGGATGTGCGGGCCGGGATCTGTGTGTATCTGATATGATCTGATTATGTGATATTACGGGGATGGCGGCCGGGATGGCGGCCAGGATGGTATTTGATCTGATTCTGTCTGTCCACCGCGTCCCGTACTACGAGGGGCGGGATTACTTATTACCGCGTCCCTTATTGGGGGCGGTCGGGATCCGTCCGTACGTGATCGGGATTTGATATCCGATATGTATGTCTCGATATGATTATGACTCGCATGCATGATTCTGTCTCGTTCGGCGCGCGTACGTCCCTCGATTCGGACTCGATTCTCGTCCGACATACATTTGAGATCCGGTTCCCGTCCGAGAGTCCGTCCGTCACACTTCTCGTATTTCGATCCGCATCGTGCCTCTCGTCGCCCGCCCACCTTTAAACCCGACATAATAAGATTCTCGTCCGTACGCCCCGTAAGTCCGACTCGCTTACGACTCGTCCGTACGCTCCGTAAGTCCGACTCCGCTATGAATCCGATTCGTCCGCTCTATTTCGTACTTCGTCTCGCTTACGATTTTACATATCCGACTCCGGTTATTTTAATTATGTATATTTTGTTTCCGCGCTTTACATACTCGGTACATCTTCGTACCGACCCCCGTTCTTCGGGCCGTGTTACATGCCCACGTACGTACGCGCGCACGGTACGCCGCCGCTTAGGTTATCGTCGGTGAGAGCTCCCTTTGATCCGAGCCGATACTTTTGGTATATATCTTTTGTTGTGTCTGTTTGTTCGTATATATGATCATTTGGGTATGGCGGGGCCCGGTCCCGTCTTCGATTCTCGTTTGTGTTAGAGGTCCGCGGACATGTTTCGTGGGTTGTGGGTTGTCACCGTCCGGTGTACGTGCGATATGCGACTTTGTTCGATATAATAGCCCTAACGCTCGTACGTGTTTCGGTATGTATATCCGTATATGTATGTTCGTGCGATGCACCTTATATCCGTATGAATTTATGTATGTTTAAATGGAATTAGCCAGTTGGTATATCGGATCCGATGTGTGTGGTACGTATAGTGTGTCCAAGTAGACATCGTCACACGCACCACGGGCCGGGTCGTGACAGGAGGTTAATGCACATTTAATGTAATTTCTATATTTATGAGAATGACATTGTTAGAATGTGGATTGTTGGTGCAAATCATGATTCGGAAGTTAGAAATGTGTTATGGGTGTTGTTCTCGGGTTTGGGACTGTTTTCGGGTAAATTGGAGCATTTGTTGGATTGTTGGAAATATTGGATGAATTGTTTAAAATGTTCTTGAATGTTGTTGGTATGGGTTCGGACTAGTATTTGAATGTATAAGTGTTGATGTTGGCTTGAATGTAAGCCGTTGAATTGAATATAATGAAAGTTGTTGGATTATGTAGAAAGAGTATTTAATGCTAGAATGCATTTTGAATTGATTATTGATGTTGCTAGTTTGGTTGTTGGTGTTGTTGTTGTTGATTTGGCCGAGTTAAATTCTTTCTAGGGGGTTGGCCTATTTACGGGGAAATGCGCCCAAATTTCGTAGAATTAAGTGCTAGTTTGGAATTAAATGCCTAAACGTCTATAGCTAATATTCGATATCCGTTGACGTTGTGTAGACTGGGGAGCCCGAGACGTAGGTCAGGATTAGCTTGAGTTGATTAGCTTTGAGAGCGGACGAGGTATGTAAAGCTCAATCCTTCCTTCTTTTGGCATGCCTTAGTTACAAATGGGCTATGACACGAGCCTCAAGAAAATTCTATTCTCGCAATCCGAGCATGTCTATGATTCTTATTTGTTTCTTGGTATTCGTATGTTTGATGTGATGAAATATTGGCCCTTATGTCTTTGAGTAATTGATTTCCAAATGTTGCATAAAAAGTTTTGTTTTTAAAGAGTTTCGTAACTACGAACGGCCGTAACTTTCACGTAAAGGCTCGATTGCCTCGATATGTTCGTATGAGCTTTTATGGCATATGATGACTATGTTTTCCATAGGCGGGCCCGACTCAGGGTCGACACCCATCCGTGGGCCCCGTGACTTTCCTTTATGTACTTCTAATGGCTTTAGAAAAAATATGATATGACTATTATCCCGATTACAAGTATGATTAGTTTACTTATCTTTTGAGTTACGTTAATGATTTTATGCATATGGTTACTCACTACTCTGCTCGTGCATTCTGTTATCACCTCTTTCGCCGAGTCCCGAGCCGGTTATGTATCGTGCAAACTATTTGATATTCTGGAGTATGATGTGTCCGGTTCGCCGAGCTCCTCTGTTATTGGGCCGGGTACCGTGTATATTTGGTGTTATGATGTGTCCGGTTCGCCGATCTCCTCTGTTATTGGGCCGGGTACCGTGTATATTTGGTGTTATGATGTGTCCAGTTCGCCGAGCTCCTCCGTTATTGGGCCGTGTACCGTGTATATGTGATATTGACCGCTGGATTTTTGACTGCGGTATGTCGGGTTTCGGAGATATGAAATTTTCTGGAGTATGATGTGTTATGGCGCCATTGACGGGCGGGCGACCATATTTTCTGAGCCCTATGCATGATTTGTGTTTTTGAAAATAAACATTTTGGTATCTTGGATATGCACTTACTTTCTGTACTTCTGTTTCGATTATGACTCAGATTTGTTTACTATATCTTCTGCTTTGCATACTCAGTACATATTCCGTACTGACCCCCTGTGTTATATCCTGCATTTTGTCCGTTGGGATATTCTGAGTTAGTTGCGACAAGTTAAGGGCAAGGCCATTTTCCGATTTTGTTTTAATGCGCAAGTCGCTTATGAATATTATTATTGGCATGGAATGTTAAGGGCGAACTTGGAATTTGGAAAGTGTTATTAGTTCATGACTTCTTGGAGAAGCCAAGTGGCCGTGGACCCCACCCATATTTTGGCCACTTGTTTTGAGCCACAAAAGGAGATAGGTGTTCATTATATTGTGAGGGATATATATATAGGTCAAGGGATGACCAAGTCAATAATTAGTCATCTTTTATGATTTAAAGAAATTTCTAGAAAATTGAAGAAAAGAAAAGAAAAAAAAAGTGGGGGGCGGCCATGTGCCTACTTGTATATATATATATATATATATATAGTGATATGTGTGTGTGTGTGTGTGTGTGTGATACAAGGCACAATTCATCATTCTCCAACTCTAGAAAATTCAAGAAAAAGAAAAGAAAGGAGAAGGGAGAGAGCACGGCCAAGAGAGGGGCTGGCCGAACATGCCCCTCAAATTTGGTCAAGAAAAATTATTTTCTTCATGCTTTCCTACTAATTGGAAGATCCTCGTCGACGTGGAGTAGTTGTTGGAACGAGAAAATCATCCGTTGTTGCTAGGACCACTTCTAGCCGAGGAAAGAAGTTGAAGGAAAAGGTAAGGTTCAAACTTGTTTTTCATATGTTATGCATGGTTTGGGTATGTTGTGAAGTGTGGAGGTGAATGAAATTCATGAAAGTGGAGTGTTGATATTGTAGCCGTGTGTGTGTGTTGGCCGTGTGTAGGTGTGTGTTGTATAGGGTGATGAATTAAAATTGTTTAGCATGTTGGAGGTTGTAATGTGTTGAAATAGATGAAACTCATGAAACCCGTGAGTATGGGTGGTTGGTGTAGGAAGAATGAATTAAATTGATTTAGTGTTCTTGGTTGATTATGGTGTAGATTCTATGATGAAAATGAGTGTTTGATGATTCAAATTGAAGATAAGATTGTTGTGGGCTGATTTGGAATGTAATGCGATTCTAATGGAGTTCTTGAATTTACGGAAATAATGTTGTAAACGTGTGGATTGTTGATGTAGTTTATGAGTTTGGAAGAAAAGAAATGTGTTGTTGGTGTCTCCTTGTACTTAGAAGGTTTCGGGTTCCCTTGTGTATTGGATGGGCTGATTTGAATACTTTATGGATTGTTTGAAGTGTTCTTGAATCGTGCTTGAATGATCTCGGATTAATACATGAAAATGAATGTCGATGTTAGCTTGAAAGTATGTAGTTGAATTGAATGTAATTCAATGTCGTCGAATGATGTGGTAAGGAGTTATTAGTGTTAAAATGCGCTTGAAATTGGTTATTGATGTTGGCTATATGTTTGTTGGTATTGTTGTGGAAGATTTGGCCGAGTTGGATTCTCGGGGTCGTTGAGTTTATAGGAGGTGCTTTGCCCAAATTTACGGGGATAAAGTGAAGACTTGGAATCGACTTCTTCGATGTTTATGGCCAATGGTTGCTACTTAATGATATAATTGTAGATCGTGAGAAGCCGAGGCATAAGTTTGGATTAGCTTAGAGGGCGGCCAAGGTACGTAAAGCTCACCTTTCTTTCTTTGGCATGTCTTAGTTAATGTAGGCCATGATGTAATCCCCGAGGTAACTCTACTCCTACGATCCGAGCATGTCCATAACTTTTAATTGCTTCTTGATATCCGTATTCGTAATGTAGTTAAATTATGGTTTTTATGCCTTTGTATGAGTGAATATGAATGTGTATAAAAGACTATGTTCGTAAAGGAGTCTGAAACTACGAACGTCCGTAACTTTCATAAAAAGGCTCGGATCGCTTCGATTTGTCCGTAGAAGGTTCGATAGCATATAAGGACCTTAACCTCCATAAGCGGGCTCGGGTCGGTTTGATACTTGCCCGTGGGCCCACAAGACTTTACTTGTGTAGTTCTAGCGACGTGTTAAAAGCATTTAATATGGCTACCACTCTGACCCCCGAGTATGATTACTTAGTTATCTGTTAAGTTTGTAATAAGGATTTTTATACATATGATTCCGATACGCGACTATGATGACTAAAGTTCTATTTGACAAGTCCCGAGTAATATTTGACAGAAACTGGATTTGACTATGACTATTGGCTGAGCTTTTAAATGATAGTCCGTTTTGATTGTTCTATGGAATCTGCGTTAATGTGTGAAATGAGAATCCATATACATATGATTTCGGTACGTAACTATGATTAATAAAGTTTTAATTGATACGTTTCCGAATAATATCCGGAAGAGATTTGATATGACTAATGCTATTGGCTTGTAAATGATAATTTGTTTGATTATTCTGTTAAGTCCGTACAAATGTTGTGAATGCATATAGATCCCACGATTACGCTCGTGCATATTATTGTTACTTCCTTCGCCGAGTCCGGGCCGGTACTATCGTGCGCACAATCCGAAGTATGATGAGCTTGATGAGCTTCCGAAGTATGATGAGCGACTAATATTATGGTGTTATGATGTGTCCGGTACGCCGAGCCCCTTTTGGCCAGGTACCGTGGTTATATGATATGATGTGATGATGTGTGACGGAGATGCAAGAGATATGAAACTTCCGAAGTATGATGAGTTGTGGCGCCCAAGGCAGGAGGGGCGACCACGTTAAAATCCGCCGGGTCCATTATAGACCGCATAGGGCATGATATGATAATATGATGATCTGATGACATGTTGACTTGGTAATGTGATGATCTGATAACATAATGAGTCTGTTCTGATGATATGATAATCTGATGCTATGATAATCTGATGATATGATAATCTGATGATGCGATAATACGATGGTTCTGCTTAATGTGATAATTTGATAATCTGATAATTATCGTCCTAATGTGATGATATATATTCGAAATATGGGTTTCGGAGCCGGTGGTGGGGCAAACCCAATGGTGGGGCAAACCCAGTGGCGAGGCAAAATTCCGCACTGATTTAGGCGAATCCCACATTGGTTTAGGCGAATCCCACATCGGTTAATGTCAGCTGCTATGATATGATCTATTTTATATATATGAGACAGAAATGTTCTTTTTAAGGAAAGAAAGCTAAGCATTTTAGGTATTCTGATTATTATATTTGTTTCCTGTACTTCGTATGTATGAATTGTATTTCAGACGTACGCACTTTGGTACTTTGGCTACTATGTTCACTTTCGGTATTCCGTACTCTGGTTATGATCTTGTTTTCTGTGTTCCCTACTTTACATACTCAGTACATATTCCGTACTGACCCCCCTCTCTTCGGGGGCTGCGTTTCATGCCGCGGTACACCGGGTGAGTCAAGATATTAGCGAGAAGATGTTCCGGCGGGATTGGCGAGCTTCACTTCTCGGAGTGCAACCGAGTCAACATATATATGTGTTATGGTATCTGATTATGTTAGAGACTTTGCAGACAGTGTCATGTGTATAGTATGTCGGTCTGTAAGCGGCTCCATAAGCCGATGTATTGTTATATATTATATTACAGATTTCGTACGATTACAGATGCTGTTTGTTATAAGAAGGTGAAAAGCATAAGTGTTTTCCGAAAAAGTTCTATTATGTATTTATGCTATGATTAAGGGCCCAGTCTGATTATGAGTGCTACGAAGGTCAGCGGGTTCGCTCGACCACTAGGGTCGGGTACCATCACACCCCCTAGGGATTAAGGGTGTGACACCACCTTCGAAGCCGCGTTTCGTGCCCGCAGTACGACGTACGATTCGGTGATCACTGCCTAGGACACCTATTACCGTCGTTGGAGTGCTCCCTTTATTAACCCGCATTTTGGTATATATTCGTTCGTTGCATATATATTCGTTTGTTCGGGGGGTACGGCGGGGCCCCGTCCCGTCATATGATTACTCGTTGAAATGCATTTAGAGGTACGTAGACACATATGTGGGTTGTGCGTACTTACAGGTGTGTTTGTATGTTATATGTTATGGGCGATCCCATTCGCCATGCGGCCCTTGTCGGCTTGCATTTGTATATGTTTTGGGCCGTTGCGCCATTTGATAGCCTTGCCGGCTTCTGATATATATATATTTGCGTTTGAGACAGTTTGAGATAATCTGAGACAGTGTCTGATGTTTGTATACGCATAAGCCATCTGTATGTGATTATGTATGATAAGTGTGTTTGTGTGCCCATTTCGGCACTAGTCACGGCCTTACGGGGTTGGTCGTGCCGTATCGAACCGTTAAAGTCCTCGAATGTCTACGGCCGTGTCCGATAGAGTCTTGTTTATCGGTGTGTTGTGCACCACGTCTATAAGAAGCTACGGCATTTAAGTGTTATCTTTCCTTCGATCTTAGATCGTGCGATAGCGGCGTGTTTACCGGGATGACTCCTCCACTAACGAATTGTTATGTTTTTAGCGATGCCTCGAGAAAGGCGACGGTGCCCGAGAAGGAGCAGAGTCTACGGCGGTGGGGAGACCCGGCCTGCCCGGAGAGTTACCGGGGCCCGTCTGAGCTGACAGCCACGAGATTGTGCCCCCGACGGCCCGCCCGGCTACACGCCGATGTACGGGGGCTTGGAGCGAGCGACGGTGCACGGCAGTCGGGCGGCTCCACCGCCGCCGTTCTCGAGGTTCGAGTACTCGAGCCTCCCGGCTCCTCGGCCGGGCGGAGGATCGGTCGATACGAGATGCGGTCCGATTATTGACCGGATTGATGGCGGCCCGAGTTCACGAGGTGCACGGATCGGGGGGTGATCGTACGGACAAGTATGACGATCGAGAGGGCCGTGATTTCTGACTTGTGGTCCCCGTAGTTTTCGGGTCAAAGCTCGCGGATCCTCGGGAGTTTGTTCGGGAGATACGCGTACATTGCGACTTATTAAGGCCTCTGAGACCGAGTCTGTTGAGTTAGCGTTATACCGATTGCATGATGTGGCAGCTAATTGGTACAAGTCACGGAGCTATCCAGGGGAGAGGGTGCCCCTCCAGCCGTATGGGGCGAGTTCACAAAGGCCTTTCTTGGCCATTTTCTGCCTCCAGAGCTACGGCGAGCCAGAGTAGACAGATTTTTGCTTGAAACGGAGGGCGAGGAGCGTCCGTGAGTACGATGCAGAGTTTGATTCGTTGGCCGGATATGCGTCCGCTATATAGGCGATATGACGGATCGGATGCATCGATATGTGATGGGATTAGATCGTTATTTGGTCGACATTTTGTTTGGTGATGGCGGCCCGACCCCGAGTGTATGGATATTGCCCGCACACAGCACACACGCGTGTGGAGGGAGGACGGACACAGAGGGCGCCGGCCGACAGGCTTACGCGGGGGCCGGCCCGAGAGGCCGGTCCGCCGGGTATTCCGGAGAGTCTCGGCGGGCGGCCTCGGCGGCCGACAAGATAGGAGATATTCTCTCCCCAAAGACGAAAGCACACCCCGCGGTTCGGGGCGGGTGGCCGGATAATCTTGGGTATTCGGGAGCGAGGTCGAGCTCCCGGGGCCTCGGGTTCACGGTTGATAGAGGTTCCGACGAGATGAGGCCACCCCCCCGATGTCCTCGCGCGTAGAGACACCACCGGGGAGGGGGTGTTGCGTCCACGGGTGCTTGCTTTACACAGCCGACGGGGGCCGCGCTTATGGATTGTCCACTCGGGGCCGTGCGGTGCGGCTCGACCCTACCGGTCGATTCGGTTCATCCTCACCTTCGATGTCTGTGCGCCACCGCGGGCGGGGTGAGCCGACCGACGGCCGAGCCGTGGTAGAGGTCGTGGCGGAGCTTCCGATTCTAGCGGTCCTTCGAACCGCATATATGCCCCTGCCGCCCGACAACCGAATCGAGGCGTCGCTAATGTAGATACGAGTATGCTACCGGTCTTCTCTCGAGATGTATATGCATTGATAGATCCGGCTCTACTTTATCATATATTTCTTCCTTGTTGCTAATAAAATTGGGATAGAATCACGAGCCGATAGAGGCCTTTTGAGGTAGCTACACCAATAGGGGATTTTGTTATAATGACCAGTTTATAGAGATTGTTCGGTAATTTTTTACGTGGCCGCCGTGCGCTAAAATGCGTAACTCGGGTAGATTAGATATATTTGAGTTCGATGTTATTATGGGTATGGATTGGCTAGCTTCTTGTTATGCTAATGTTGACTGTCAAAAGAAGATAGTCTGTTTCCAATTTTCAGGGGAACCAGTTATAGAGTGGGCAGGTTATACAGCATCGCCGAGGGGTAAGTTTATTTCATACCTCAAGGCAAGAAAAATGATCAGAAAGGGCTACATTTATCATCTGGTTCGTGTACATGATTTAGAAGCAGAGGCACCGACTTCTTCGATCGGTCTCGGTGGTTAATGAATTTCCGTATGTATTTTCGGATGAGCTCGGAGTCTTATCCCGAGCGGGAGATAGAGTTCACCATTGATGTCTTGCAGATACTCAAACCCCATATCTATTCCTCCGACGAATATGCACTGCGGAATTGAAGGAATTGAAGGAGCAGCTGAGAGATTTACTAGAAATGGGCTTTATTTGTTATATCCCGCATTTTATGCAATCGGATAATTCAAGACAATTGCGGGAAGACCACAAGTAAGGCCACATTTTACCTTGCTTGGCATATGAGTTGCTTATGAAAAATTTAGAAGAGGAATTAATGAGGAAGGTCAAGGGCATAAAGGGAAATTCGCAATATGACTCGTGGAATGTGGAAGAAGACGAAGGGCAAATTTGGAAATTGGAAAATAATGGGTTACATGAATTACAAGAACTAGCCCAAAATATCATTGGGCTTGAAATTTTTTTAGCAAAAGAGAGGGAATCAACCGGCCATGCAGAGTGGCTAGGCCCATTTGGAATTAAAATTTGGTCAATAAAAGGATGACTAAGTCATCCATATCACAACAAGTTCTAGAGATTTCAAGAGAAGAAGAACAAGAGAAAGAAGAGAAAAAAACTTAAGGCCTTTGGCCATGGAAAATTTTAAAGGAAAAAATTTATAAAAAAATTTTAAAAAAAATTTCCCACT
>NC_081343.1:18486097-18509044 GCF_029784015.1 Lycium ferocissimum
TAGAAAGAGTATTTAATGCTAGAATGCGTTTTGAATTGATTATTGATGTTGCTAGTTTGGTTGTTGGTGTTGTTGTTGTTGATTTGGCCGAGTTAAATTCTAGGGGTTGGCCTATTTACGGGGGAAATGCCCAAATTTACCAGAATTAAGTGCTAGTTTGGAATTAAATGCCTAAACGTCTATAGCTAATATTCGATATCCGTTGACGTTGTGTAGAACCTTGGGAGCCCGAGACGTAGGTTGGGATTAGCTTGAGTTGGATTAGCTTTGAGAGCGGACGAGGTATGTAAAGCTCAATCCTTCCTTCTTTTGGCATGCCTTAGTTACAAATGGGCTATGACACGAGCCTCAAGAAAATTCTATTCTCGCAATCCGAGCATGTCTATGATTCTTATTTGTTTCTTGGTATTCGTATGTTTGATGTGATGAAATATTGGCCCTTATGTCTTTGGAGTAATTGATTTCCAAATGTTGCATAAAAAGTTTTGTTTTTAAAGAGTTCCGTAACTACGAACGGCCGTAACTTTCACAGAAAGGCTCGGATTGCCTCGATATGTTCGTATGAGCTTTTATGGCATATGATGACTATGTTTTCCATAGGCGGGCCCGACTTGGGTCGACACCCATCCGTGGGCCCCGTGACTTTCCTTTATGTACTTCTAATGGCTTTAGAAAAAATATGATATGACTATTATCCCGATTACAAGTATGATTAGTTTACTTATCTTTTGAGTTACGTTAATGATTTTATGCATATGGTTACTATTACTACCGCTAAATGCATTTCGTTATCACCTCTTTCGCGAGTCCCGAGCCGGTTATGTATCGTGCAAACTATTTGATATTACGGAGTATGATGTGTCCGGTTAGCCGAGCTCCCATTATTGGGCGGGTACCGTATATTTGGTGTTATGATGTGTCCGGTTCGCCGAGCTCCTCGTTATTGGGCGGGTACCGTGTATATTTGGTGTTATGATGTGTCCGGTTCGCCGAGCTCTAAGTTATTGGGCGGCACCGTGTATATGTGATATTGACGGATTTTTGACCGCGGTATGTCGGGTTTGGAGATATGGTACACGGAGTATGATGTGTTATGGAGCCATTGACGGGCGGGCGACCATATTTTCTGAGCCCTATGCATGATTTGTGTTTTTGAAAATAAACATTTTGGTATCTTGGATATGCACTTACTTTACGTACTTATTTCGATTATGACTCGATTTGTTTACTATATCTTACGCTTTGCATACTAAATTACATATTCGTACCGACCCCGCATATTCGGGGGTTTGTATTTCATGCCCGCGGTACGACGTACGATTCGGTGATCCGCCAGTCTAGGACACCTATTCTGCTGTTGGAGTGCTCCCTTTATTCCGAAGCCCACATTTTGGTATATATTCGTTCGTTGCATATGTATTCGTTTGTTCAGGGGTACGGCGGGGCCCTGTCCCGTCATATGATTCTGTTGGTCTATTTAGAGGTCTGTAGACGTATATGTGGGTTGTGCGTACTACTACAGTGTGTTTGTATGTTATATGTTACGGGCGATCCCATTCGCCGTAGCGACCTTGTCGGCTTGCATTTGTATATGTTTTGGGCCGTTGCGCCATTTGATAGCCTTACGGCTTCTAATATATATATGTTTGCGTTTGAGACGAGTTTGAGATAATCGAAACCGATTGTCGATGTTTGTATACGCATAAGCCATGCCCGTATGTGATTCGCGTATGATAAGTGTGTTTGTGTGCCCCGCTCGGGCACTAGTCACGGCCTACGGGGTTGGGTCGTGACATTATCAACCCAAAACGAATCACAATAGATGATGAATAACTCTTTTAGCATGAGAAGTACTCTCAACAAGATACCAGCAAGAGTTAAGAACATCTTTAACTTGACATGAATGGAGTTGTATTGATAGGACTTTCGTTTACGTTTTGTCTACTTGGAGCATGCCAAAAGAAGGAAGAGTTTAGCCTTAACTTACCTTCCGTCAAGTGCTCGTTAACCATAATGTACTCAACTCGTAGCACATCAACCTATAAGAATGACAACATGTGCGTTACACTTAGAAGATACTTGTATATAATGTATATCGAGCGACTAGTTCATTTCTAAAATGACTCGGGCAGCATCTCCCCTATTTTCCTATCAACCCAAAGCTCAATAACAAGAACAATAACAAGAGCCACAACATCCACACTTAAGTTAGCTACACTTCAAGGGTCCTAGCCACTAACAATAACCACAATATATTCAAAAGCATCTCTCATTATTCCTAGCCAAATCATAGCCCAAGAACAACACAAAACAGTCCACACCACTTATAACAATCCCAACATAATTTCTATCTTTTGCTTCATAAATTCTCCATCAAACAGGCTAACTAAGACTTCGATAAGTTCACACACATGTAGGAGAGTTGTAATCTTACCTCAACCAATAAGAATAACTTCAACTTCAGATTACTTCACTATGAAGAATGCTCCACATCCATCACAAGAAGGTCAACAATGATCTGACAAGGTTCACTAGCCTTTTGGAATATTAATCACCTTGATTCACCTTAGTTTAGCTCCAACTTTACATGAGAACTTGGGGAGAGGGTTTAGGGGTGTATAGGGTCTGTATTGGATGAAAAATGAAGCCATAAAGTAAGCCATGAAATAAATAGAGCAGCCACAAAATTTGACTGCCATATTGTATGGTGGAAGTAGGGACCATACATAGTGGCTAAAAAAACCAAATTTCTGCTTAAGACATACGGTGGAGGCCCAAAGAAACTCGATTTTTGTTCGATTCGTTTAACCTCTAATCCTTTCAATACTTACCAAACATAGTCTTAAACCCTTATACACTTAGGATTAACATGACTAATCTCTTACAACTTCAAAGATGATCTCATTCTCGAAGTCTACAGTGATCAAATCATGGCAAAACTCAACATACAAAAGTACGAGGTGTAACATCCTTCTGTCCTTAGAAACATTCGTCTTCAAATGTTAAACATCTAAAGGTTTACAATTTTTTTTTGACAAAATCTCCTTGGTAACATTACTACTACTATCTTGTCACGCAGCCAGAGAACTCAACATATATGCTACACAGGGCCACAACAAGCAACAATAACCCTTGGCCTCACACGACCAATAAATAAGAAGGTAAATAATCTGAAGTAGGATAATCTCCTCGAACCATCCTATGTCGAACTAACACGTCTTCCATCTATGCATAGTTGTGGCCAACACATAATGGATATAAGCTTTCCTAATCATATTGCATTAACATATAACTTAAACCAAACCAATGTTTGAAATGCTTCTATATGCCGTATGTCTTGATTACATCCTCAGATTATATCAACGCTGGTGCCGTTGTGTCATTAACTCCCCTCTTAGTCCTAGAACTCTTCTTGCAAAGTTGGATCATTAGATTTAACCATCTCTTAAGCCAACTTCATCAGTGGGAAAAATCTTCAATGATTCTTCGATATTAGCTTATTAACCTCAAAACTACAAACTTTAGAAGGTGTTATAGGTGATACATTTAGCTAGTTAAGTTGCCCATATGAAATCATCATTCAATAAGTACTAAGCTGCGGATTCATACTTCCATGGCTTACATTCTTATTGGCGGACTTTTTATATTTTGAAATCTCTTACCAGTAGGTAATGTACATTATTTTTTTAATTGAGCCTTTACTTAATATCATAATACCTTATCGATCACGCTCTTCAGAATATACTTACTCATTACATCCATATGAGAATTTTATCAAAATAGTTAATATACTACAGTTATCATTCACCCTCTCATAGCACCGGAACATGGGGCGTTCCCTCTGCCCTTACCCTTATTTCCTTAATCAAGCCTCAGACATCTCCGAATCTGGTGCCATTGACTTAAAACAAAAAAACAAAAACTTCGGCTCGGCATGTGCCCGACCACACTGACTACAATAAGGTCTCATCTGAATTGAATTACTCTGGCTCTGGGATCCTGATACTTGCAACCTCTGCCAGGGCCCTACTTGAGAGACCTGATTTGGTACAAACTGTAGAGATAGTCTGGCCTGCAGCCTGCTGCCGATCGGGGATGCTTTATAATCACCCCCTGCTCTAGCCCTCTTGGATAGCCTACTTCTCTTATCTAGATCATGTCCCGTAAATACCGACGAGCCTTGGTTAATGGACTCCCAAGACTGTGGACTCTGCGATCCCTCAGAAGATCTAACACTATTAGGTGCTCTAACATGGTGCTGAGGCTGAGCGGCCACTACCTGTGTCTGTGTCAATATCTATACTGCTTTCTTCACCTCCGGGCCAGCAGGGGGGTGGTGGAACTAGGGGTCCTGGCGATACCAGAGCTCCCCTTAGCTCTCCTAATTCTAATAGAGTCTGGGACACTCGGAAGGATGACTCACCTTGAATCTCGGACGGATCTTCTTCAATAGAGGGTATAATCTCAGACGGGTCCTCCTCAATAGAGTAACTCACACCCATTCCCATCACTTTCTTAGCCCTCTATCTAGCTATAGCTCTCCTAGTGGAGGACATCTCTGAATATAAAGCAAAGCAAGGTCAAAGGTTAAGAGTTCCATTCAACTCAGCTCTACCGCACGATCTAGAACAAGAAAGAAGGGTAACCATCCTAAATGCCCTGTAGCCTCCTCATCATAGGGGTGGTGCACAATACACCCATAAGCAAGACTCTACTAGACATGCCTTGTAGACTCTCTTGGACAGACATACTCTGATACCAAGTTTTTCATGACCCAAACTGGAGGGCCGCGTTCGGCAGCCAGGGCCTACTCAACCGAGTGCCAATGTACTTTGCTATCAACTTATCGTTAGACTTTTTATAGGCCAATAAAGCCACATTAGTATGCATCCACAATAGGGAAATGAAAGCTTAACTCATGAAAGGCAATCCAAAAGATATATATATATATATATATATATATATATATATATATATATATATATATATATATATATATATATATATATATATATATATATATATATATATATAAGGTCGTCATGATAGACCAACAATGTCATAAGACCTACAAGGCCGACATAACCTTAACTATACACAGGACACTGTCTACAAAGCCTCTAAAGAAAACATGTTTGTCATATGTAAGTTGGGATAGGGCCCTCGACATACCCATAAGACAAAATGACATATGCGTTACCCTGACTCAGTAATGCTCCCGGAGGAAAGGGAGCTCACCAACAAAAGCTGAGATATGGAGGCAATCTACAGTGGAGGGTCCTCTCCTCGTCTACCAATATCGTGGCATGAAATATGATGTGCCCAGGCAAAGGGATGTCAGTACGAATAAATTACCGAGTATGCAAGGCAAAAATGAAATGTGACAATAAGATATCATTAAGAGAGGGATAAGAATCAACCTGTAACTTCTAACTTGCCACTGAGGACTATGATACGCATAATGAACACAATCACATATGTATATATATAAAATGCCGTGCTACTGACTATATCAATATCGTAACATTAATTGGCTAACAGGACATAGCTCGGTAGAAAGTGCATATGACATAACTGACCAACCGGCTATAGCCCAGTGGTAAATATGTGTCTGCCCAACCGGTCGCATCCCGATGGTAAATAGAGATACATAACTACCCAACCGGCAGTAGCTCAGTGGTAAGATAAGAGTACTATAGCCATGTCCCTATACGTTCTGTATATGCGTATATAATGCTATACACTGCATAAGGAGTCCTTTTAGGATCCTTAGAACATCTTTCGGAGCGACATAAGGTCGTGACACCTCCGATTATTGTTATGTACTATCACGCCATTATATGTTACATTATCAACCCAAGATGAATCACCAACAGTTAAGAACATCTTTAACTTGACACAAATGGAGTCGTGTTAATAAGACTTTCGTTTACATTTTTCCTACTTGGAACATTCCAAAAGAAGGAAGATTTTATCCTTAACATTCCTTCCGTTAAGCGCTCGTTAACCACAGTGTACTCAACTCGTAGCACTTTAACCTATAAGAACGATAACAAATGCGTTACACTTAGAGGATACTTGTATATATATATATATATAATGGATATCGAGCGACGAGTTTGTTTCTAAAATGACTGGGGCAGCATCTCCCCTATTTTCCTTTCTACCCAAAGCAACAAGAGCAATAACAAGAGCCACAACATCCACACTTAAGTTAGCTACACTTCAAGGGTCCTAGCCATAACCAACTCAATATACAAAGTATACCAACTATATTATCCAATTCTCCTCTTATTTAAACATGTAGAATATCAACCATGAAAATAACCACAGCATATTCAAAATCATCTCTCATAATTCCCAGCAAAATCCTAGCTCAAGAACAAGACAAAACAGTCCACAACACTTATAACAATCCCGACATGATTTCTAACTTTTGCTTCACAAATTCTCCATCAAACAAACTAACTAAGACTTAGCTAAGTTCACACACATATAGGAGAGTTGTAATCTTACCTCAACCAATAAGAACAGCTTCAACTTCAGATTAATTCACTATGAAGAATGCTCCACATCCATAACAAGAAGGTCAACAAAGAGCTAACAAGGTTTACCAGACTTTTGGTATGTTAATCACCTTTATTCACCTTAGTTTAGCTCCAACTTGATGTGAGAACTTGGGAAGAGGGTTTAGGGGTGTATAGGGTCTGTATTGGATGAAAATTGAAGCCACAAAGTAAGCCAAGAAATAAATAGAGCAGCCACAAAATCTGAGCGCCACATTGTACGGTGCAAGCACAGATCGTACATCCCATGTACGGTCTGTATTTTGGATCATACGTGGTGGCTAAAAAAAACCAACTTTCTGCTTACGATATACGGTGGAGGCCCAAATAAATACGGGCTGTATCCCATTTTACTGGCCGTACATTATCGTTCAAAACTTGATTTTCAACGAAACGTATTCTCTTCGATTCGTTTAACCTCTAATCCTTTCAATACTTTCCAAACATTGTCTTAAACCCTTATACACTTAGGATTAACATGACTAATCTCTTACAACTTTAAAGATGATCTCATTCTCCAAGTCTATGGTGATTAACTCACATAAAAAATCAACGTACAAAAATACGAAGTGTAACAAATGCCTAGAATTAAAGACAAATGTTTAAGGTTTGCATTCAGAATCGATACTATCAGAATAAGTTGGAAGTGAAAGTTATTGATGAAGAATGCAGGCAATTCAAAAAGCGCCTAAGATCCTACAAGGATATATGATAATGGGCTCGCAGCCTACTATGAACAAGTAAATTCTTTTTATGCGTATAATTGATAAGAGGTGTCTGTTAAGAGATGAAGAGGAAGAATTTATTTCAAGTATAGAAGATTTAAGGTAAAGTATAGAAAGGGTCAGCCTATGATGCTGATCTCTTCAGAGTTTGAATATAGCCACTAAGAAATTATGCCACTAACTCATCGCCGAGTATGCATATTGAATAGAGGACCAGAACAAAGAATACTACTCAAGGTTATTATACAAGAAGTTCCAGGATTTAAAGAACTGAGATAAGCTAATGCCTTCGTGATGCATGTGTAAGGATGAATAAGGAAAGCAGATTGTTATACCTAGAGACAGTCGAAAAAGCATGAAAAGAATTACCGA
This sequence comes from Lycium ferocissimum, assembly GCF_029784015.1. NCBI lineage: Eukaryota > Viridiplantae > Streptophyta > Magnoliopsida > Solanales > Solanaceae > Lycium > Lycium ferocissimum. The sequence continues at coordinate 18,493,761 of NC_081343.1, forward strand.
CCCATGAACTAGAGTTGGTAGCGGTAAACACGTAATTAAGATATGTCGTACAGGTTGACATCCTTATAATTTATTAGTGTTACACCTCGCATTTTGTACATTTGGATATTCCGAGTTAATGGCGGAAAGTTCGGGACAAGGTTGTAAATTTTTTTAGAATGCATAAGTTGCATATTCATCTTTTTATTGGTATGGAGAATTGAGGGCAAATTTGGAATAAGGAAAAATTGGAGGCTAAATGTTGGGAAATTTTTTTCATGAAATGGCCAAATAGCCAAAGTGGCCGTGTGGCCATGAATGGGTCCCACCCATGTGTGCTAAAATTTTCATGCCATGAAGAGGTGCGTGTACCCATGTATTTGTGGGGACCCTATGTATACATATGTGTATAATTTACTACTATGCAAGACTTATTCATCCTTTGTAATTTAAGGAAATTTCTAGAAAATTGGAGAAAAGTGGAAAAAAAAAAAAAAGAAAAGAAATGTGGCCGGCCATGTGGCCGTAAGTATATATATATATATACATGATGACCAAATAAAACATAAGTCATCATTTTTGCAACTTTAGAAAATTCAAGAAAACTTGGAGAGAAGAGAGGAGAGTGGTCGACCATGGGAGCAAATATAGAAGACCATGAGTAGAGATCAGAGAATTATTTTCTTCTAGCGTTCTTATCAATTGGAAGGTCCTCGTTAACGTGGAGTGGTTGTTGAAGCAAGCAAATCGTTCGTGGTTGCCATGGATAGTCCTAGCCGTGGAGAAGTTGATTGGTGGAGGTAAGGTTTAATCCTTGTTTTCATATGTTATGCATGATTTGTGGGTGTTGTGGAGTATGGAAATGAATGAAACTCATGAACTTATGGTGTGGTGAATTGTGGCCGTGTGTGTGTGTTTTGGCCGTGTATATGTTGCATGGTGTAGGAATGAAGAATTAATTCAATTTGGTACTTTGATTGTTGTGTTGTGGATTATGTGATGAAAATGAAGGTTTGTGTCACGACCCAACCCCGTGGGCCGCGACTAGCGCCCGAACTGGGCACCCGTACGTGCTAACACACAGTATCGCATATGTTAACAAAAATCAATAAGGTAATAACTCAAATATTTTAGAAAAATCCGGGCAGAGTTTCCTCTGTTTTTCCTACTAACCAAAATTTACCTGCACTCAGAAAATACCAGCAAAGGCCACACACGGCCATCATATTATATAAACACATACATAGGCGAGCCGGGGGGGGTGCGCGGTAGATAACCGCCCGGACATATATCGCATACACATTGTACGGACGGAACCATAACCCGCACTTTATGTGTCTGGCCTATACACGAACGGAACATACAAACATATGACGGGACGGGGGGCAATAGTACCACGATCAAATACTCATGAACGTGACAAAGAGCTGTACCAAAATGCGGGCTCGGCAAGGGAGCTCTTCAAAATAGCCGAATAGGGACCACAGGGCTGGCGGCTCGCCCGAACGTGTGTGTGCACGCACGCGGCATGAACGCGACCCCGAAGAAAGGGGGTCGATGCGAAATATGTCTTGAGTATGTAAAAGCGGTAAGTACAATAATGAATTATACGAAATATAGAGGACGGTAAATTAGTACGATAATCGGATCTCGTAAAACTTACCTTGAACATAAAACGTGTTTTCCCAAATCATAATAGTGAGTATCATAATTAAAGAAGTCATCGTGAACGGTCTGCAAACATAACATGCCCCGGCCCTAATGAGGGACGCGGTAAGTAAAATCATCATGTACATGCATGTAACGTGCCCGACCCCTAGGGAGGGACGCGGTGAAAGAATCATCATATGCCATCTGGCCACCTCCCCGTCATCACATCGTCATCATACATACGTATATTCATATATATATATATATAACGTACCCCCGACCCCTCTAGTGAGGGGCGCGGTGAATAATGCGGTGAATTGCACGAACACATGCCTTGGCCGGGACGCGGGTGAAAGATGTCATAATAGTCCGCGACGAGCGAGTGAGTGAGATAACCATATGCGTGTAAACAAGTAAGTAAACAAATTATTTTTCAAAACTCGACGGACAATTACGATTCATAGCGTCCCTCGAAAGTGTAGAAATAAATCCTGAATTAATCAAAATTGTGTACAAAAGCTACGAACTTCGGGAGTCATTCTTACGAGTTAACTATATCAAAATATGTTGTAGTATTCGATGGGACAATCAAAACAATCATCGTACTTGCATACTACTTAAAATAATTCAATTAAGTCAACATAACAAAAATCTCGGGAACTAGGGGCCCACCTCGGGTTAAATGAGGCGGCGTATACGACTTACGTATAATACGTCTCATGGCATTCCTTATGAGGGTTTTTAGGGTAATCGGATCCTATCCGTACACGTTCTAGGCGTTCGGACAATTCTCTTAACTAATCATGAGCATTTGATTCAATTCTATTGAATGAATAGTAGCCAATTTCAATGTCGGATTTCTAGAATTAGAGTGATCCCGAGACATGTATTCAAGCCTATTACATCTAGGACATGCCAAAGAAAGGAGAGGTAAGCCTTACATACCTTTTGCGCCTTCGACGTTCTCCAAAACTCACTTCCGTTTCGTCGAAAATACGCAAATGGTCATCCTTACCGGTTACTATTCATGCAAGCTAACATTTCAATCTTTGGTTTCTATCGCTACCGAAATTTGAAAGCACTTCCTATAAATACGACACCGAGAATTTGACTAGAAAGCTCGAATACCAACAACAACCAAACCAATAACATCAATCCACAACGAAAATCGCAAACTAACACAAATAGTCTTCTTTTTACATAGCGACAACCTCAAACTAACATCACGTTTCCAAACCAATATCAAGATTTTCATGCTCATTACCCATCAAGATTGTTCCAACATCATTTAGAGACATTACATATGATTTTTCACATTGTTCACAAAATATACAAATTCTCCACGAAACCATAACTCGTCCAAAACTTCCATTCTTCCACTAACATGTTCGTAGCACATTGTCATTTCTCATATTCATCAACAATAATCATAACTAGCACCCCAAACAATGTATTTCCATAATCATATGTCAACTATGTTAAAACGCATATACTTTCCTACAATAACATATATGCAATTCTAATCCAAACTTAAAGCGTTAAGTCTCCAATTACATTGTAACGATCACAACGACACAACTAACATATTAAACAAAATAAGTTCAACATGATTCATTACCCTATACATGCCTCGGCCAACATGCACTTTTTCCATTCCAATTCATTTTCGTTCAACTTTCACTTCCAATACTAATTTCACAATAACCACAATCATAATACCACATAAAATTCAACATAATCACATTGCACATCAACCATAAATTCGGCCATCAACATGCTCTCACTTCCATCATGCAACCCTCCATATTTCTATGTTTTCAACTCATTTACATACACTACAACACATTCGAGCCTTCATAACGTAATTAGAAGGAAAGAATTCTTACCTTACTCTTCCAACTCCTTCACTTCCTCAAGTTGTCCAAACAAAGAAACCGAGGCTCAATCTTCCGAAACAACTACGTCACGTCGAAAAGGGACCTTGAGTTAATGGGAATTCAACAAGAAACCAATTTTTGGATCAAGATTGAAGGACTTGAAAATTATTTTTTTTCCTTTTTCCTTTGTTCGGTAGAGATTGTTTGTTGTTGTTCTTGAAATTTTTTGTTTTCTTGAATATTCTTGAAGCCTCCCTTGTTCTTATATTAATAAAATGGTCACATGGGTGATCACATGACCATTTTCCATGGGTTTGGGCCTCCCCATGGCCGGCCACCCTCTTGTTATTGGGCCTCGATTCTTATATTTTGTTCCAAGCCCAATTGATGACGGATCGCTTTCGGAAATTCACGGGACTAATTTACGAGATTCCAATTTCGCCCTTAACCTTCCTTAATATTTCCGCGACAATATTTCCTTCGACATCTCATGCTCACTAAGTAAAATCCAATTAAAGCCTTGTTTCTTAACATTCCGAACTATTTCCAATTTTTCTAAATACGTACGAATTGCGAGGTATAACAGTTTGGTGACTCAAATTGAAGTTGTAATTGGTTGTGGGTTGATTTGGAATATAATGTGGTTTCAATATAATTTCTCGTATCAATGAAAATGATATTGTAGACGTGCGGATTGTTAATTTAGTTTATGAACTTAGAAGGAGGAAATGTATGGTTGTGTGCTCTCGGGTTGGAGTGATTTCGGGTGGCCTTGTATTTTGGTTGGGTTGTTGGAAATATTGTATGAATTGTTTAAAGTGTTCTTGAATATTGTTTGAATGGTTTCGGATTAGTAATTAGACATATGAGCGTGAATATTGGTTTGAATGAATGTAGTTATTTGAAAATAAATGAAATGTTGTCGAATTGTATAGAAAGGAATTATTGATGATTAGAATGCGTTTTGAATCACTTATGGATATTGTTAGTATGGTTGTTGGTTTGGTTGCTATTGATTTGGCCGAGTCGAATTCTCGGGGTGGTTGAATATATAGGGGAGGTGCTGCCGAAATTTCTGTAGATAAAGTGTTAATTTGGAATTGGATTCCTAAGTGTTATGGCTAATGGTTGGCACCCAATGACCTTATTGTAGATCGCGAGGAGTCGAGACGTAAGTTCGGATTAGCTTAGGAAGCGGCTAAGGTATGTAAGGCTTACTCTTTCTTTCTTTGGCATGTCTTAGACGTAACTAAGCTATGACAAGATTTGTGCCTTGGGGGTAACTCCCTCTTACGTTCGAGTATGTATATGATTCTTATTTGCTTGATGATGTGATATTCTTCATATGGTCCTTAAGTCTCATGTATGTTTGGATTTCAAAGATGGCATAAAGGCTTTTGTTCCAAAAGAATCCTAGGTCTAGAAATGTCCGTAACTTTCGTAAAAAGAACCGGATTGCTTTGAAACGTTCGTAGAAAGTTTTGTAACGTATAATGACTTTCAGTTTCATAGGCGGGATCAGAATGATTTGATATACGACTATGGTCCCTACGATACTTTGATATACTTATGATATTTGATATGTTTCCGAGTACCGTCCGAAAGATTTTTGATATAACTATTGTCGGATTTTCAAATGACGATTCGTTCGACTACTTCATTGAGTCTCTGCGAAAATGTTTTATGTGCATATGGTTTCTCACTACTCGCTCGTGCCAAGCTCAAGGTATCTTTCACCGAGACTCGGGCCGGGACACGCGTTCGTGCACATTCTCTGCATTATTCACCGAGTCCCTCACTAGAGGCCGGGACACGCTATATATATATATATATATATATGATGATGGGGATGGCGGCCGGGGATGGCATACCGAGTCCCTTGCTAGCGGGCGGGACACGTATTCACCGAGTCCCTCACTGTAGGCCGGGTACCGTATATATATATATATATGTATATGCATGCATACATGATGATGATATGATTTTACTTACCGAGTCCCTCACTAGAGGGCCGGGACACGCTATATGTTATATGATGATTTTACTTACCGAGTCCCTCGTGAGAGGGCCGGGACACGTTATATGCATACATGACGGTTTTATGATATTGATATGCATGATATATGTTTTCAAAGGCAAGTCTTATGATTTTCTGTACTCTTTATTTCAGTATAATCCCGCTTACTACATTTCATGCTTTACATACTCAGTACATATTCCGTACTGACCCCCTTTCTTCGGGGGCTGCGTTTCATGCCGCGCAGGTACACCCATATGTGTTGAAGACATTAGTAGAAGATGTTCCAGTGGGATTGGCGAGCTCCATTTTCTCGGTCTTTGCCAAGTCAGATTATTATGTTATGGTTTCATGTTCTGTGTTAGAGACTTTGCAGACAGTGTCGTGGGTATAAGATGTCGGTTATGTAAGCGGCTATGTAAGCCGACGTATTATTATGCATTGTATTATAAGTTTCATATGTTAAAGATTTTATTTGATTCGAGAAAGGTAAAAAGCATATTATTCTTCGAAAAACTTTCATTATGTATTTGTGACATGATTTGAGGGCCAGCATGATTATGAGTATTACAAGAGTCAGCGGGTTCGCTCGGCCCTAAATAAGGGTCGGGTGCCTATCACACCCTATCGGACTAAGGGTGTGACAAATTGGTTTCAGAGCAGTTCGTCCTAGGGGTTGTCTGCAAAGTCGTGTCCAGTAGAGTCCTGTTTATGGTGTGAAGCCGGCCACATTTATAAACAGGAGGCTACGGGGCATCTAGGATGGTTACCTTTCTTTCACCTCCTAGATCGTGCCATGGAGCCGAGTCATAGGAAATGAGATTTCTTTACGCTAACCTGTGATTGCAGCAGAAGAATGGCATTGACAGAAGGAGGTGATTAACGATATGGGAAGCTATAAAGCACGCAGGTAAGTAAAGGTACGAAAGGCATATGCCGAGCACGGTATTGGTACGATTGAAATGTGAAGTTGAAGACCGAAAAGGAAAGTAAACAAGAAAGGGTAACACGTACGGTTGTGTTGAGCATATGAGTTAAGTCCCTTATTTTCAGACTTTTATGAATATCGAGAGCCCTGTGCGGCTGTGACACGATACGATATGATATGATATATATGTATGTGATGATGGCCCGGTGAGGCATCTTTGGTATTTCGCGTGCGGTGTTTTGGGATAGTAAGGAATACAGGGGAAACTCTGCCAAAATTTTTCTAGAAATAATACGAGAACGAGATGAAAGTTTGGAATATGTTTGGGAAAGGTCGTGTCAATAGTAACGATGGGATTTGACTAAGCCGTGAGTATGGTCGCTTACGGAAGAATAAGTTAATTGCGGAATTGGTGATAATAGTAACTAGGAGGTCGATGAAGATACGGTAACGAGGAATTTGGGAACGGACTGGTGCTATTAAGAGATGATTAGAAAGGATTGGTAGGTTCGGATAGAGTGATATATTAGGGCACCGACTGAATCGATAGGCAGGGGAAAAATATGATGAGATTATAGTCACGGGAAGTAATGATACGAGTAGGACAGGGGCATGAAGAAAAAAAAAGAAAGAAAGAAAGAATTGTGACGGATAGGAATGTATTAATAAGATAGCTGCCGGGATGTGTTGTGAGGGCGTTTTGGGAATATGTTAAGACTCCGACTTACTCAATATTATGTGCAGCAGGTCGTGCGGTGAGGTGGACGCGATCGTACCAGCATTAAGGCACCCGATTTTATTAAAGTTTCAAGGTTAAGCGTGCTAGGATGAGAGCAATTTTAGGATGGGTGACCCCCTGGGAAATTTTCTGAAAGTCTTACACATTCAGATGTAAGAGGCAAATGAGAAGCTGGAGTGATTTAAGGAAAATTTGAGTCTGCGGAGTGGGTAGAAACCTTAAGAGGACGCGTAGGATAGGGTGGGTCAGGTCGGTGAAGAGAAGGAGTTAACGGAAAGAGAAAATAAGAAGGAAGCGAGACAATAGTGTAGTAATGGGTTATGACGCGTGTAACGGAGGACACGAGTGCCGTAAGTGACGGAACGATGAAAAGCCAAGTTATAGAAAGTTGAGAAACGAGGAAAAATGAGTGCCATAAGTGTCGGGACGGCGGAAGGCCAAGTTGTGGGACGAGGAGAAACAAGATAGAATAAATGCCAGAAGATGATGGCGGTATGATACGATGTAAACGTGAATGAACGGAATACATTTTGAAAATGAGAGAAAGATTATGTAGGAGTAATATATCCTGAATGATACAGAGAGGGCATAAGATTCTCGTGTATGGAAGAAGAGATAGGCATAAATGGGAGAAATGATGAGGGGATACCAAAGGAAGCACCCGATATAGGTTGGGGTAAAGACAATATTCCAAGAGAACTTTGGATGTTTATCGTCGGAATAAAAGTCTTTGCCTAACTGAGATTGGGAATAAGGACAGGGAGCAGAATATAAACGGATAATGGTATAAGTATACCCCTAAAGGGGGGAAGCGCGTGAGAGGAGTGCAAGGCTGAGATAGAAACACTTGACACGGTAATGTGTTTGATATGGATGCCTGAGCTACAAATGAGACCCTTTACTGAAATAAACTAGTAAGATCGGAAAACCAGCAATAAGTGGATGAAAGTTAGGATGGTATTTAAGGCGGTGTGAGAAGTTTTTGCAGAGACTTTGAATGACATAACGCTAGGAAGTGGATGCGTATGAGGACAAGAGTATGATAAGAAGACGGTATGGAACAACTTAAGAGATAACAGAAAGGATAGCGACGCTATGCTAGATTAAGGGCCAAGATGTTGGCTATAAAGTTGTTCGCTAATGCTATTGCAACTTGTAAGTGATAAGAAGAGGAAGTAGGAAACCCTTACGGTAGGAAGTGAGGAAGTTAAGGGTGACCAAAGGAAGGGAAAGGAATATGACAAAATAGGATGAGCGGGAATTAGTATGAATAAGAAATGCAGAGCAGGACGAAAGAACCACGTCTAAGATTGAACGTATTGTATATAAGTTGTACAAGGACAGTGATGTCATCTGTAAGTATTGGTATGCTAAGAATAAGACTAAGTAAGTATTTGATAAGAAGAACGAAGGTTTAGCAAGGACAAGGCGGTTGTGACATTTCGGGGACACTACCGAAAAAAATGTAACAATGGTTTAAGCTAATTACAAAAATGGAATTAGTACTGAGGACGGACGAGACACAGCTATGGTTGAACTAAGGATCTGTTGCGATACCGGAGGTAAGATAAGAGAAGGGAAGACAAGGTGGAACATAAGGATTAGTAAAGCAACGCTGAGGTGTCTCGTGGGCTAGTCTGGATACCTTCGTATATTTTTGCAGAGATTGCAACGTAAGGTGGGACAGGAGAGTGAAGGGCGAGAAAGATCTTCGAGCTAAAGGTACAGAAAGGATGTCGGCAAGGAGAAATGAACCCAAAAGGACATTCGGAATAACAGTGACAGTTGGAGTAAAAGGAACAGCGAGGAGTAGTTGGAAAGACTTTTGAAGGGAAGAGAGAATCTTTGCTCTCATGAAGGAAAATAAAAGAGTCCACCGGATGTTAGAAGAAGGTTTATGGACCACTAAGAAATCCAAACGTGGGAATATATGCTATGGAATCACGGGAAGTATCAACGTGAAACTGTATATAACTATAATGACAAGAAGTCTGTATCGAAAAGCTAACAAGGAATAAGGATTGACGAAAGGATAACCAAGACTACAATAATGGAGATAAGGATTTGAATAAGAGTGAGACACTAATGTAAAACGGCATGCGATGGCTTTAAAAAGGAACTCCCCCGAAATGCTTATGAGACCCTACAGGACTAGTTGAACATTCGAGGACGAATGTTCTAAAGGGGGGAAGGATGTTATACCTCGCATTTTGTACATTTGGATATTCCGAGTTAATGGCGGAAAGTTAGGGACAAGGTTGTAAATTTTTTTTAGAATGCATAAGTTGCATATTCATCTTTTTATTGGTATGGAGAATTGAGGGCAAATTCGGAATAAGGAAAAATTGGAGGCTAAAAGTTGGGAAATTTTTTTCATGAAATGGCCAAATAGCCAAAGTGGCCGTGTGGCCATGAATGGGTCCCACCCATGTGTGGGCTAATATTTTCATGCCATGAAGAGGTGCATGTGTACACCATGTATTTGTAGGGGACCTATGTATACATATGTGTATAATTTACTACTATGCAAGACTTATTCATCCTTTGTAATTTAAGGAAATTTCTAGAAAATTGGAGAAAAGTGGAGAAAAAAAAAGAAAAAGAAAAGAAATCATGGCCGGCCATGTGGCCATAAGTATATATATATATATACATGATGACCAAATAAAACATAAGTCATCATTTTGCAACTTTAGAAAATTCAAGAAAACTTGGAGAGAAAGAGAGGGAGAGTGGTCGGCCATGGAGAGCAAAAATAGAAGACCATGAGTAGAGACCAAAGAATTATTTTCTTCTAGCCTTCTTATCAATTGGAAGGACCTCGTTAAGGTGGAGTGGTTGTTGAAGCAAGCAAATCGTTCGTGGTTGCCATGGATAGTCCTAGCCGTGGAGAAGTTGATTGGTGGAGGTAAGGTTTAATCCTTGTTTTCATATGTTATGCATGATTTGTGGATGTTGTGGAGTATGGAAATGAATGAAACTCATGAAGTTATGGTGTGGTGAATTGTGGCCGTGTGTGTGTGTTTTGGCCGTGTATATGTTGCATGGTGTAGGAATGAAGAATTAATTCAATTTGGTATTTTGATTGTTGTGTTGTGGATTATGTGATGAAAATGAAGGTTTGGTGACTCAAATTGAAGTTGTAATTGGTTGTGGGCTGATTTGGAATATAATGTGGTTTCAATATAATTTCTCGTATCAATGAAAATGATATTGTAGACGTGCGGATTGTTAATGTAGTTTATGAACTTGGAAGGAGGAAATGTATGGTTGTGTGCTCTCGGGTTGGAGTGATTTCGGGTGGCCTTGTATTTTGGTTGGGTTGTTGGAAATATTGTATGAATTGTTTAAAGTGTTCTTGAATATTGTTTGAATGGTTTCGGATTAGTAATTGAACATATGAGCGTGAATATTGGTTTGAACCAATGTAGTTATTTGAAAATAAATGAAATGTTGTCGAATTGTATAGTAAGGAATTATTGATGTTAGAATGTGTTTTGAATCACTTATGGATATTGTTAGTATGGTTGTTGGTTTGGTTGCTGTTGATTTGGCCGAGTCGAATTCTCGGGGTGGTTGAATATATAGGGGAGTCGCCGAAATTTCTGTAGATAAAGTGTTAATTTGGAATTGGATTCCTAAGTGTTATGGCTAATGGTTGACACCCAATGACCTTATTGTAGATCGCGAGGAGTCGAGACGTAAGTTCGGATTAGCTTAGGAAGCGGCTAAGGTATGTAAGGCTTACTCTTTCTTTCTTTGGCATGTCTTAGACGTAACTAAGCTATGACAAGATTTGTGCCTTGGGGGTAACTCCACTCTTACGTTCCGAGTATGTATATGATTCTTATTTGCTTGATGATGTGATATTCTTCATATGGTCCTTAAGTCTCATGTATGTTTGGATTTCAAAGATGGCATAAAGGCTTTTGTTCCAAAAGAATCCTATGTCTAGAAATGTCCGTAACTTTCGTAAAAAGAACCGGATTGCTTTGAAACGTTCGTAGAAAGTTTTGTAACGTATAATGACTTTGAGTTTCATAGGCGGGATCGGAATGATTTGATATACGACTATGGTCCCTACGATACTTTGATATACTTATGATATTTGATATGTTTCCGAGTACCGTCCGAAAGATTTTTGATATAACTATTGTCCGGATTTTCAAATGACGATTCGTTCTGACTACTTCATTGAGTCTCGAAAATGTTTTATGTGCATATGGTTTCTCACTACTCTGCTCGTGCCAAGCTCAAGGTATCTTTCACTGAGACCCGGGCCAGGACACGCATTCGTGCACATTCCTCTGCATTATTCACCGAGTCCCTCACTAGAGGGCCGGGACACGCTATATATATATATGTATATGATGATGTGATGATGGGGATGGCGGCCAGGATGGCATACCGAGTCCCTTGCTAGCGGGGCCGGGACACGCTATTCACCGAGTCCCTCACTAGAGGGCCGGGTACGGTATATATATATATATATATATATATATATATATATATATATATATATATATATATATATATATGCATGCATACATGATGATGATATGATTTTACTTACCGAGTCCCTCACTAGAGGGTGGGACACGCTATATGTTATATGATGATTTTACTTACCGAGTCCCTCATGAGAGGGCCGGGACACGTTATATGCATACATGACGGTTTTATGATATTGATATGCATGATATATGTTTTCAAAGGCAAGTCTTATGATTTTCTGTACTCTTTATTTCAGTATAATCCCGCTTACTACATTTCATGCTTTACATACTCAGTACATATTCCGTACTGACCCCCTTTCTTCGGGGGCTGCATTTCATGCCGCGCAGGTACACCCAGATGAGTTGAAGACATTAGTAGAAGATGTTCCAGCGGGATTGGCGAGCTCCATTTTCTCCGGAGTGCTGCCGAGTCAGATTATTATGTTATGGTTTCATGTTCTGTGTTAGAGACTTTGCAGACAGTGTCGTGGGTATAAGATGTCGGATATGTAAGCGGCTATGTAAGCCGACGTATTATTATGCATTGTATTATAAGTTTCATATGTTACAGATTTTATTTGATTCGAGAAAGGTAAAAAGCATATTGTTCTTCGAAAAACTTTCATCATGTATTTGTGACATGATTTGAGGGTCAGCATGATTATGAGTATTACGAGAGTCAGCGGGTTCGCTCGGCCCTAAATAAGGGTCGGGTGCCCATCACACCCTATCAGATTAAGGGTGTGACAATTAGAACCACCAAACATCTTTAAGCAGAAGTAGTTGAAGTAAGGGTACATAGATGCACGGGCCTTAATAAGAATGTAACAGTCCTTTGGATTGAGATGTAAATAAATATGAGGCAAGATGGTATAACTGAGCATGCCCCTCCTTGAGGGTAGAGCGCTTCAGAAAGTTAATCTATAAGTTGTATAGTATCAAATGAGAAAGCTAGAAGAGAAAGAACATAGCATTATTGAAACATTACGATGTAAAGATTCTATACCATCCAGGAAAGGCTAATGTTGTAGCCGACACCCTTAGTTGGATATCTATGAGCAGTTAGCATACTTGGGAGCTAAGAAAAAAGAGAGTTAACCCGAGAGCTATATGAGCTAGCTAGTTTGGGATTCCAACTACTAGGCTCATATGATAATAAAGTTACCATCCATGACACAATAGTATCGTCCTTAGTAGCAGAGATAAAGGAGCGACAGTATGAGGAACCTATTCTATTTTAGCCTAAAGAGAAAGTTCAACAAACTGAGCTGACTGCCTTGGAAGTGAGAAGAGAGGGAATCTTGAGATACCGAGGCCAGTTATAACTTCCAGATATAGCGAGATTACGACATAATATTATAACAAGAGGTTTACCCCATCCATATCATAAGTATAACTCCAGTTGGGTGATCATTGATGGAATCATGAAGTCAGCCCACTTCATATAACGACTTATACAGTCAGTAAAGGTTGATGTGAGGTTATACATTAAGAGAAATAATACGACTACACGGTTTATAGGGGAGTCCAATTTATAGCTAACTTCTGGAGATCTTCCCAAAAACGTTTTGGGGACTCAGGTGAATCTCAGTATAACTTAGTAAGCAGGGTAAGCTAAGCCCAAGATACAATGGGCCGTATAGAATTGTCCGAAGAATAGGACAAGTGGCCTACGAGTTAGAATTGCCTCCGAATTGAAGGGTGTGCATCCAGTCTTCCATATATCCATGTTATAAAAGTGCATTGGGGCTTCCTTCTAGGGTGGTGCTAGTTGATAATGTTCAGATGACTGATGACTTATCCTAGGAGGAAGTTCCAGTTGCTATACCTGATCGGCAGGTTCGCAAGTTGAGCACCAAAGTAGTGGCTTTTGTGAAAGTTTTATGGAGAAGTAAGAACGTCGAGGAGATGACATGGGAATCTCAAGAGGAGATGAAATCCAAATACCCTCATTCCAAATAGAAGGCAGCATCCAGAGTTGAGGCATTATAGTGTCAAAAGAGGCAGAGATATATACACTCAAGATGAGTTAATGTCGTTTATTTATACACTTGATGTTGGATGGTCGTGTGAGGCTCGAGATGTGTTTTAATTTTATTTATCTAGCCCTGTATGGCATTGTGTTGGTATTTTGTCTGCTGGGCAGGTTTTGGGGTAGCCTAATTTGTAAAAGAGACTGCCAAAATTTTTTGGACTATTTTGAGTTAGTTCTCTCGCACATACACTTTAACATTCGGGGATGAATGTTTCTAAGGGGGAGAGGGTCGTATTTTTGCTCTAATATATGTCGTAAATAAAGTAACGTAAATTTAGAAAGGTTGAGAATCCTTATATGGATAGCAATTGTATTAAAACAGGTGTTGAGTAAGTCACGTTAGAATTCGAGGCTAAACGAATCAAGGAAATTAGGTTCGTCGAAAATCGGGGAAAGGTAGGCAGAATTCTGAACAAGATTTCGGCCCCATTTTCGAGGGATATATCTTCTAGTATATAAGTAGTTATGGGGTACATAGCCAATCTAAATTCAAATTCGGTGAGTCTACTTTCCAACTGTCATGACCCAAGTTATTGATCGTGCGGGCACCTGCTTTATTATCACTAGTAGGCGAACCCTTACCCGTTAACCCATTAATCATTAGCCAATTTTAACTTCTTTAATCGTTTATACTTAAACAATCAATGATCATGTGAATGAATAAATAAATAAAACAATTCATAATTAATAGATAATATAAGTGCGGAAGTCTTAACGATTATACCCCCAAGATCTAAAAGTCATCGTACAAGGATTCTAACTAACAATGTCTAAAGAATGGAGTATATCTCAAACATAATAACAAATACTGTCTGGAATGGAATACACATTCGAAAAGATATATCTTCAGGTGACATGGCATGGATAGAAGCTTGCCCTTGGGGATCTGATCGAGTGAACTAGCTTCAAGCTAGAGATGTAGTCTGGCTGAAATCTCTGGAACACAATCTGCACTAAAAAATGGTATAGCAAGATAGTATCAGTACAAACACTATGTACCGGTAAGCATCATAGGCCGACTAAGATTAGTTCACGCATATAAGTATAAAATCAACAAGATAAACATATAGACACTTAATACTCAAATCCAAGTCACAAAATATCCCATGAAGAGTCACAACCTAAGATGGAGCTTCTAAACCACAAGTCTGTCAGGTCTCAATAATCTCACCTGATAATTATAAGTCCAAGTTCCGTCCCTAGGTAGAGTCACTAATCCACAATTTAACTCAGTCAATGGTCATATTGATATCACAATAGGCATTCAACATCCATATCAAAAATCGAACCAAACGAGCATATAATAATGCAAAATAAAATGTAATGATGTGCGCATTTTGCAAAATATGATAATGTGCAATGCAATGCGATGCACTGGCCAATCATTCGAACTGTACACACATGCTAACTGATGTCATTGCTCAGTAGTCATGACCATCAGGGTACCCATGATGTCCATGTACCACTCATTTTGGATACTCATTGGACCCGAGCCATAAATCCTCCGCTCCCGAAGGAACCTCGGACGCGGATCCACATCATGTACCACTCGCTTCGGAACGA
>NC_081343.1:18509144-18539816 GCF_029784015.1 Lycium ferocissimum
AACCAAAAACCCCAAAAAAACCAACAACCATCCCAAAAATACCCAAAAGTATTCAAAACGCATTCTAACATTATTAATTCTTTCTACACAATTCGACAACATTTCACTTATATTCAAATAAACTACATACGATCAATTCAATCTCAACGCTCACATATTCGATTACTAATCCGCAACCATTCAAACAAGATTTAAGTACATTCCAAGCAGTCCATACAACATTCAAACAGCCCACCAATATGCATTACCACCCGAAACTTTCCAAATCCTATAAGAGCAACGTCAACACGTTTCTTTCTTCCGAATTCATAAACTACGTCAACAATTCCATACGTCTACAACATCATTTTTATTAAACAAGAAACCACATTAAAATCATGTCACCTTCCAAATCAGCCCACACAATGATCACTTCAACTTGGATCATTAAGCCTTCATTTTATATCATAATTCACAACAAACAACAACCAAAATACTACATACAATTTGTTCCACACTTTTACACCACACTATATATATCCACGGCCACCCAACACAACACCCTAACTTCATGAACTTCATTCTTTTCTACATATCAAAACATTCATAAACACCCATAAAACATGTAAGGATTGAACCTTACCTTTTTCCCTTCAACTTGTCTCCTCGGCTAGGACTACCATTTGCAAGAACGAACGATTTTCTTGTTCCAACAACTACTCCACGTCGACGAGGACCTTCCAATTAGTGGGAAAGCATGAAGAAATTTATTTTTCTTGAGCAAGACTTGAGACCATTGTCATTTTGGCCGACTCTCTTTTCTCTCTTTTCTTCATGTTTCTTCATTTTTCTAGAGGGACAAAAGATGACTACTTGTCTTATTTTTTTCATCACATGTCCATATATATATATATATATATGTAGGGGTGGCCGGTTGTGCCCCTTATTTTTCTCAACTTTTCTTCAATTTTCTAGAATTCTCTTAAGCCCAATTTTGGATGAATTCTTGCCTTGCATGGTCTCAAATTATATACATGTGTTCATACATGCCCTTCTACAAATATAAAATGAACACATGGCCCCTTGATGGGTTGAAACCATTGGCTAGCCATGTGTAGTCCCACGGCCACATGGCTAGTTGTGGCTATTTTATGAAATAATTTATTTCCACTCTTAACCCTTAATTTTCCTTATTCCAATTTACCCTTAACGCTCCATACCAACAAAAGGAATATGCGACTTATGCATTCTTAACAAAACCGAAAAAAATGACCTTGCCCTTAACTTTTCGCCGTTAACTCGAAATATCCAAATGTACAAAATGCAAGGTATAACAGTCTGTCTTTTGTATATGTATAATCTGTTTGTACGCTGATTATGGTTAACAGGTGCGTATGGGTGCCCGGCCGGGCACTAGTCAATGGCCTACGGGTCAATGGGTCGTGACGTATGTTATCAGAGCAGTTCGTCACTGATTGTCTACGTACCGTGTCCGTAGTCTTGTTTATAGTGTGAAGCCGACCACACTTATAAATGAGTCGCGGGTCATTTAGGAATCAGTGACCCTTTTTCCGTCTTAGATCGTGCGTGATAGAGCCAAGTCATAGGAAATGAGATTCCCGTACTAACTTTTGATTTCGGCGGTATGACAAAAGATCGATGAAGAAAGTGATTGACGATATTCGAAGTTACAAAGCACGCGGGTAAGCTAAGGTACGACAGGTATATGTCGAATAAGGTATTGAGGTACGATGGAAATGTAAAGTTAAAAATTGGAAGAAAAAAAAATGGACAGGAAAAAGGTAACAGGTGCAGTTCAAATTGGACACACGAGGTAAGTCCATCGTTTTCATACTGTTGTTGATATTGGGAGCCCTGTGTGGCTGCGATATGATATGGTATATATGTATATGTGTTGGCCACGAGGCATCGTTGGTATTTTCTGCGTGCAGGTTTTGAGATAGTAAGAAATATAGAGGAAACTCTGTCGAAATTTTCCTAGAAATAAAAAGAGGATGAGATATAGGTTTGTGATATGCTTTGAAAGGTCGTGTCAATAGTAAGGATAGCATCGGACTAAGTTGCAAGTACGGCTGACCTTGAAAAATAAGTTAGCTGCTGAATTGGTGGTAATAGTAATTAGGAGGTCGACATCGATATGGTAAAAAGAATTTGGAAAAGGCTTGTGATATTAAGAGATGGTTTGAAAGAGACTGGCAAATCTTGATAGCGTGTTATATTAAGGTACCAACCGAATTGATGAGCAGGGATAAATTGTGACGGGTTTATAGTCAGAAGAAATAATAGTATGATTGAGACAAGAGTACAGAAAAAAAAAATTGTGACGGATATGAATGTACTGACAAGACAGCTTGTGAGATATTAAAGGTGAGATTGACCAGAAAGGGCAACAAGTTAAGGAGCGTGATGCTATAAGGTTGATTACGAACAGGATATTAAGTGAATATAATAAGGAATGTTATGAAAATGAGCAAGCCTAGCGAGGAAGCGACTAAAGGATATGACGTGATTTATGTGACTAAAGTATAAGGTGAGCTATTGATCAAAAAAAAAAAAAAAAAAAAAGGGGGGGGGGGGTTAATTGGAAGAAGGAAAAGAAAAGCGGGCGAGACAACGGTGCGGTAATAGATTATGACATGTATGGCCAAGAACACGAGTAATATCGATGACTTTAACCGTGAAAGACCAAGCTATAGAAAGATGAGCCACGAGGTAGAATGAGTGCTAGGAAATGACTGGTATGATAAGGAAAATAGGGATGAACAGAATATGATTTGACAACGAGAAAGGGATTATGTAGGAGTAATATTTTTCGAAGGACATAGAGATATTATAGAATTCCTCGTGCGCAGAAAAGAAGGATGAACATAGACTGGAGAAATATGGTAAGGGGATACCAAAGGAAGCACCCAAGATAGACGTAATTAAATGAGTACGAATATGGAACGAAAAGGGAATACATAGTTGTGAATTTAAAGGTATAGTATGACGACATGGTGATAAGATAAGGCTATTAGTGAGACGAACTTGGTATGTTTTTGAGTAAGTTAGAAGCCTGTGTTGGGTACACAGTAAGGGTAAAAAGGCATAAAGCATAAAGGGGTACTACGTACACACGACTTCACCTCAGAAATAATGGAATCTCTAAGCGACAAAGACGGTGGGCTTAAGGAACCGGTGGTGCAATATGATTTCATCAAAAGAGGTAGATGATATAGGTTGAGATAAAGATACTACTTCAAGAGATCTTTGGACACTTATCGTTGGAATATAAGTGCCACCTAACTGAGAATTTGGAATGCCTGCAAGTATTAAATAATTATTGATTGGAGTAGTTAACTACCTTTCGGCGGGGGAGATGTGTTATGAGGACGTCTTGGAAATGTTAAGACTTCAATTTACTCCGGATTAAGTGATGAAGGTCATGCGGTGAGCTGGACGCGATCATACTAGCGTTAGAGCACCGCATTTCATCAGAGTCCCAAAGTTAAGCGTGCTGGAGTGGGAGAAATTTCAGGATGGGTGACCGTACGGAAGTTGGCTAAAAGTCCTAAAGAGTCGGATATAGGAGAGATAAATGGGAAGCTAGAGTAGTCTAAAGGAAATTAGAGTATACGGAGCGGGGAAAAACCTTAGGAGGTCATATGGGACGAGGCAGACTAAACCCGTGGAGAGAAAGAAGTGCATTACGGCTCTAAAAGCAGGGTAAGTTGAATAGCGTTTGGAAATGCCTTGTAAGTAAGATGGTAGAAATTATGCATACGTATGTATATGATATCCCATACATGGCTATATTGAATCCCAGCAATCGACGTTGTGACATATTGGAAGGCATTAATCGGACAGGGTAATGAAGTTCAAGTAAAAGAAAATAAAATGGCACAAATGTTATAAAGCAAGCTGATGCTGTTTCCAATACAGGGTAAGCTCGGGAAGATCTAATACAACGATATTTGGAAAATAAAGTAAATGAATAGATGGAAGGTAAAGTGACAAAAATGTCGGGGAAAAGCGAAAAGTGTAACAAACATGAGGGAGTAAAGCCTCCAAGGGAGACGACGGACAAAGCACGACACTGTTTGGATTAAAATTTAAGGGTAGACATGTGAGAGGGACAGAGTGTGGTAGTATGGAACAAAAGAGGAATGAGAAGTAAAGGAAAGAATGAATAGGCCGCGCAACGATGCCAAGAGATGTCTAACTTTCGAAAGATAAGTGCCGAAGACGATGGATATTTAAAGACCATTAATGTATGAGGACCTCCTAAATAAATGGGGGAAGAACATATTGGACTTGAAAAGGATTATGGCGTTCTTGTGCTCCAGAAGGGGAAATTTATTAGCTTGGAGCTAGAGTTCGAAACGATCGCCAATACAAGGGAATTGAAGACACGTATTGTGCTATGAGTGAATCGAAAGGGAGTAAGAATTTTCGTAGCCCTATGCTTTTGGTTTGTATGGTAAGATTTGAGGGATAAAGGTTAAAGAAACAGTTGTAGCATAAAGCTAAAGGAATAGTTATGGCAAGAGCCCAAGGATTTAGTTTGGACTCGAATTAGGAGTTGCCATAAGTGTAGTTGTACTGTGAAGGATAGCAAAGGGGGCAGAACCATTTCGTATATACATACTTTGGATCGACGGAAGTAGTCCTGGAGAGGAGCTAGGAAGAATAATTTAAGGGACATAACCATTATACCTCCTAGCAATAAAGTCATGTTGAGTGAGCACTCGGAATGTAAAGGTAAATGGTGACAAGGATGTAAGGACTAATGACGCTGACCATTGGACCGCAAGTGAATCTCGATATAGTATGTCACCCTCAGATCGACGAGCAGACCGAGCGTACTATCCAGACGCTAAGGGATATGTTGCGGGCCTGTGTTATCGATTTCAGAGATAGCTGAGATGATCATTTGCCACTTATTGAGTTCGCTTATAATAATAGCTACCATTCTAGCATCCTGATAGCCGTGTGAGGCTTGATTTGGCAGGAAGTGCAGGTCACCAATTAGTTGGTTCGATGTTGGCGAAACTAAGTTAATTGGCTCAGAGAGGATTCAGCAAGTAGTTGACAAGTGAAACTCATTCAGGAGCGGTCGTTAGCAGCTCAGAGTCGACAGAAGTTATATGTAGATGATCAACATCGATACTTCGGGTTACAGGTCGGCAATTGGGTATTTCTGAAAGTGTCACCCTTGAAGGGTGTTACGAGGTTCGGCAAGAGAGGGAGACTCAGTCCGAGTTCGAGGTATGTTGGATCTTATCAGATCGTCCGTAGGTGGGCAAAGCTGCCTATGAATTAGATCTACCACCTGAATTGGAGGCATGCGTCCAGTCTTCCACTTGTCAGTGCTTCGTAAAGGTATAGGCGACCCATCTAGAGTACCTTCCATAGATGGTATCCAGGCAACAGAAAAGTCATCCTACGAGGAACGGCCTATAACCATACTGGATCGTCAGGTGAGAAGGTTGCGTACTAAAAACATAGCTTCCGTTAAGGTATTGTGGCGGAACAATAGCAGGGAAGAGATGAAGAATACGTATCCCTACTTGTCTCCTGTGCCTACAAGCAATCTAACTCCTTAATTGGTTACGTTGATTGATAAATGAACTGTGCATGGTAGCCATAAAAGAGACTCTCCCCGAAGCACTTATAAGACCCTGTAAGACTAGTTTAACATTCGAGGACGAATGTTCTAAAGGGGGGGAGGATGTTATATCCCGTATTTTGTACATTGGGACATTCCGAGCTAGTTGTGATAAGTTAAAGACAAGACTATTTCGGGATAGGAGGTTGAGATTTTTGACCTTCGATTTTGTTTTAAGGCATAGGTTGCTTATGATTTTATTGGTGTGGAATATTAAGGAAAATTTGGGGTTAAAAGTGAATTATGGAAAGTTAATTAATTTTCATGAAATGGCCAATTGGGCCGTGTGGCATATGGGTGGTTCCCACCCATGGCTTGGCCAAATTAAATTCATCCAAGCCATGTGTGGGCCATGAGACATTTGGATGAATCATATAAGTTCATGCTAGATGACTTAGCAAGACATTAGTCATTTTTTTCAACTTAGAAGCTTGGAGAAAAATGGAGAAAAAGAGAGGAGAGGAGTTCGGCCAGCATGGACCATGGAAATCTTGATCAAAAAAATTATTTTTTCTAGCCTTTCAACTCTTTAGAAGGTGCATAACAACATGGGAGTAATTGTTGGAGTAGCAAGATCAAGTGTTAGTTCAAAGCACCAACCCTAGCCAAGTGAAGAACTAAGTGAAAAAGGTAAGGTTCAATCTTCTTTTGTATGTGTTACGGATGGTTTGAATGTGTTGTAGTGTGTAGAAATGAATGAAATTCATGAAATTGAGATGTTAGTGTTGTGGCCGAATGGGGGGCTGTTTTGGTAGGACATGATGAACAAATTTTATTTAGTATTTTTGGTTGTTGTTGTATGGATTCTATGGTGAAAATGATGGTTTAATGATTCAAATTGAAGTTGTAATCGTCTGTAGGTTGTTGGAGAAGGTCATGCGATTTTATTATAGTTTCTTGTATTATTGAGGTTAATGTTGTTAATGTGTAGATTGTTGGTGTAGTTCATGAATTTGGAAGAAAGAAATGTGTTGTTGTGTGTTCCTTTGAAATTGGAAGGTTTCGGGTTTGTGGTATGTTGGTTGGATTGTTTGGAATATTGTGCGGATTGTTTGAAGCATTCTTGAATCTTGTTTGAATGGTTTCAGATTAGTACTCGAATGTATATGCATTGGTATTGGCTTGATTGTATGTGGTTGATTTGAACGTAAATGGAATGCTGTCGAATTATGTAGAAAAAAGTTATTGAAGTTAGAATGCATTTGGAATTGAGTTTTGATGTTGTTAGTATGGTTGTTGGTATTGATGTTGATGATCTGGCCGAGTTGAATTCTCGGGGTTGTTGAATTTACAGGGAAAATGCTGCTCAAATTTCTGTAAATAAAGTGATAGCTTAGAATTGGATTCCTAAGTGCTTATGACTAATGTTTGATGCCTAATGACGTTGTTGTAGATTTCGAGAAGCCGAGACTTAAGTTTGGATTAGCTTAGGATGCGGACAAAGTATGTAAAGCCCAACCTTTCTTTCTTTTGGCATGTCTTAGTTGTAAGTAGGCTACGCTACGAGCCTCGGGGTAACTCTATTCTTGCGATCCGAGCATGTCTACGATTATTATTCACTTCTTAATGTTGGCATTTGTAATGTATTAGAATAATGGTCCTTATGTCTTTGGTACGGTTGGGCCAGGGCATGTTATGATCCCCCCAGAGTGTCTTTGGTACGGTCCTTAGTTTTCGTATCATTGTGATAGAAGGAACGGAGAATGCATGTGTAGGAAATCGGAGATTTAGGATGGAATTCTAGGTCGACATTGTTGTGTGACTTGTCTGTTCAGGCTTGGCCAGTAGATTCCTTAGCTATTAATGTGGTTTCCCTTGATCATTGGTGGATTTATGTGACTTTGGAGTAGCGGATGGAACCTATTGTGTCTAATGATGAAAACTTCCTATAATATGTGACTGAATGAGTTATGTGGTTTTGAGTGAGTATAACCGTTAAACAAGAGGATAAAATGTACCCACGGTTGCAATTGGGTCCTAAATTTATATGACGGATAACTTCGAGTGGGGAGTGAGATCCTTGTTCGGAACTAATAGGTTGAGGTAAGAAAGTGGTATGACGTGTGCCAACTGATTAACCGATGTGTGTGTTGGTACTAGTCACTCCGCTATATGTGTACCTTAACTGGTTCTATTGTCCCGACTTGAGGTCACGAGGAATTGGTAGATATTGAATTCTGCTTTGTCGTCTTAATTTGGATAGTATTTCCATACCCATTATTGGTACTTGGGTTATTGATATATGTTGGCGTACCCACTTTTGGTATTGTGATATGATATGTTGTTGGTGTACCCCATTGTGGTACTTGTGTGTCACGACCCAACCCCGTAGGCCGTGACTAGTGCCCGAGCGGGGCACTCAAACACACTTATCATACAGAATCACATACGGATGGCTTATACATATACAAATATCAGATGCTGTCTCAAATTATCTCAACTGTCTCAAACACAAACATATATATCAGAAGCCGACAAGGCTGTCAAATGGCGCAACGGCCCAAAATATATACAAATGCAAGCCGACAAGGCTGCCACGGCGAATGGGATCGCCCAGAACATATAACATACGAACACACCTGTACAAAAGTAGGCACAACCCACATATACATCTACAGACCTCTAGACATAACAATAGAATCATATGACGGGACAAGGCCCCGCCGTACCCCTGAACAAGCAAATACATATGCAACGGACGAATATATACCAAAATGTGGGCTCCGAAATAAAGGAGTACTCCTAACGACGGTATAGGTGTCCTAGATCGGCGGATCACCGAACCGTACGTCCGTACCGCGGCATGAAACGCGCCCCCGAAGACATGGGTCGGCATTTTAATATGTATATATGTATGCAAAGCAGAAGATACAGTAAACAAATCTGAGTCATAATCAAAATAGAAGTACAGAAAGTAAGTGCATATTCAAAATACCAAAATGTTTATTTTCAAAAATACAAATCATGCATAGGGCTCAGAAAATATGGTCGCCCGCCCGTCAATGGCGCCATAACACCTCATACTCCAGAAGATTTCATATCTCTAAAAACCCGACATACCGCGGTCAAAAATCCAGCGGTCAATATCACATATACACGGTACCCGGCCCAATAACGGAGGAGCTCGGCGAACCGGACACATCATAACACCAAATATACACGGTACCCGGCCCAATAACAAAAGAGCTCGGCGAACCGGACACATCATACTCCAGAATATCAAATAGTGCGCACGATGCATAATCGGCCCGGGACTCGGCGAAAGACGTAATAACCATTTGCACGAGCAGAGTAGTGAGTAACCATATGCATAAAATCATTTTCGTAAACTCAAAAGATAAGTAAACCGATCGTACTTGAAATCGGAATAATAGTCATATCATAATCTTTCAAAAGTCATCAGAAGTACATAAAGAAAAGTCGCGGGACCCACGGACGGGTGTCGACCCGAGTCGGGCCCGCCTATGAGAAACATAGTCATCATATGCCATGAAAGCTCCTACGAACATATCGAGGCAATCCGAGCCTTTCTGTGAAAATTACGGTCGTTCGTAGTTACGGAACTCTTTAAAAATAAAACTTTTTATGCAACCTTTGAAAGTCAAATATTCCAAAGACATAAGGGCCAATATTTCATCATATCAAGCATACGAATACCAAGAAACAAATAAGAATCATAGACATGCTCGGATCGCGGAATAGAATTTCCTCGAGGCTCGTGTCATAGCCTATTTAACTAAGGCATGCCAAAAGAAGGAAGGGTTGAGCTTTACATACCTCGATCGCTCTCAAGGCTAATCCAAATCAAGCCTATGTCTCGGACTCCCCAAGATCTACATAACATCATTAAATACCAACATTAACTATAGGCATTTTGGGAGTTCATTTCCAAACGAACACTAAATTCTACTGTAAATTTGGGCAAAGATTTCCCCTGTAATGCACAACCCCGAGAATTCAACTCGGCCAAATTCGTCAACAACAACACTAACAACCAAACTAGCAACATCAATAATCAATTCAATACGCATTCTAACATTAAATACTCTTTCTACATAATCCAACAACATTCATTATATTCAATTTAACGGCTTAAATTCAACCCAATATCGACGGTTATACATTCAAATACTAGTCCGAACCCATACCAACAACATTCAAGAACATTTTAAACAATTATACAATATTTCCAACAATCCAACAAATGCTCCAATTCACCCGAAAACTGTCCCAAACCCGAGAACAACATCCATAACACATTCTTAACTTCCGAATCATGATTTGTACCAACAATTCACACTCTAACAATGTCATTCTCATAATTATAGAAATTACATTAAGTGCACATAATCCTCCAAATCAGCCCATAACAATTACAACATCAACTTGAGTCATTACAATCTCATTATCAACATAGAATTCACAACGACAACAACAAAAACACTAAAGAGAATTAATCCATTCTTTGTCATACAACATGGCCTATATTCGGCCATCACCACACACCTACATATTGATGATTCTCATCCATCTCTTCACACTACAATCAATCAAAACATGCTAGCTAGAATTTAATTCACTACTTCTACACAACACAACACACACACACGGCCAACACACCATGCACACGGCTCACTTCCACATGCAATATTTCCATGAATTTCATCCATATTTACATACTACAACATGCACACATCATTCATAACACATAAAACAAGATTAAATCTTACCTTTTTCCTTCAACTTCACAACTAGCTAGGGTTTGCAATTGATGAAACGAATAATCTATTGGCCCAAACAACAACTCCACGTTAATGAGGGACCTCCGATTAGTGGATTTGCTAGGAAGAAATAATTTTGTGACGGCTAAATTTGGTCTTCAATTTTTGGGTTTCTTGGCCGAATGGCCTATCTTTTTGTCTCCAAGTTCTTGATTTTTTTTCTAAGTGTGGGAATGGGAAAGATGACTACTTAGTCATCTTTTGTGCTCACATATATGTTATACAAGTGTCCATGGCCCACACATGGGTTGGACCAATTAAATTTATCCACAAAATGTGTGGGCCATCTCCCACACCACACGGCCAACATGGCTTTTTTTTTTCAATAATTCCCAACTTTCTAATATTTCATTTTTAGCCCCAAATTTTTCTAAATGTTCCATGCCAACAAATTCATGAACAACTTATGTCTCAAAACAAAATCGAAGGTCAAAAGTCTCGACTTCATATCCCGGAATGGTCTTGACCCTAACTTATCATAGTTAACCCGGATTGTCCCAATGTACAAAATACGGGATATAACATCCCCCCCCCCCCCCCCCCTTTAGAACATTCATCCCCGAATGTTAAATTAGCCTTACGGGAGCTTATAAGCACTCAGGGGAGTTTCTTTTACAATTATCACACACAATTCATTGATCAATCAATATTAGCAGTTAAGGAATTCAAATTACCTGTAGGCACTGGAAATAAGTGAGGATACTTCCTCTTCATATCCTCCTCAGCTTCCCAGGTTATCTCATCCCTGTTATTATTTCGCCATAGCACCTTAACGGAAGTCACATCTTTATTACGCAACCTTCTTACCTGACGATCCAATATGGCTATAGGCTACTCTTCGTAAGATAGCTCCTCTGTGACCTGGATATCATCTTTAGGGAATATTCTGAAAGGGTCACCAATACATTTACGAAGCATAGACACATGGAATACGGATGCCCGCTCCCAAATCGAGTACAGGTAAATCTAATTCATAGGCAACCTTGCCTATTTTATGAATAATCTGATAAGGCCCAATATATCTCGGACTGAGTTTCCCTTTCTTGCCGAATCTCATAACACCCTTCATAGGTGACACCTTCAGGAATACCCAATCACCAATCTGAAACTCTAAATGTCGACGGCGATTATCTACATATGATTTCTGTCGACTCTGGGTTGCTAATAACCTCTCCCGAATGAGTTTCACTTTATCAACTGCTTGCTGGATCATATATGGTCCAATCAATTTAGTCTCACCAACATTTAACCATCCAATCGGCGACCTGCACTTCCTTCCATACAAAGCCTCATATGGTGCCACTGGATACTGGAGTGGTAGCTGTTATTATAGGCAAATTCAACAAGCGGCAAATGATCATCCCAGCTACCCCTGAAATCAATAACACAGGCCCGCAACATATCTTCCAGCGTCTGAATAGTGCGCTCGGCCTGTCCGTCGGATTGAGGATGGAATGCTGTACTAAGACTCACCTGTGTCCCCAATCCTTCCTGAAATGATCTCCGTAAATTAGTCAGAACTGGCACCTCGTCGGAGATGATAGATATGGGAACTCTGTGAAGTCTCACAATCTCCTTAATATATAACCTGGCATAATCCTCGGCTGAATACGTAGTCCGGACTGGAAGGAAATGGGCTGATTTTGTCAGCCTATCAATAATAACCCAATGGAGTCATACTTCCGCGGAGTGCGAGGTAAGCCTGTAATAAAATTCATATTAATTATCTCCCACTTCCAAGTCGAAATTTCCATCTCCTGTAATAATCCAGCCGGTTTCTGATGTTCAATTTCACCTGCTGACAATTTGGGCACTGAGCAACGAATTCTGCTATATCCTTTTTCATACCATCCCACCAAAGATAAGCATCTGAGATCATGATACGTTTTTGTGGCCCCTGGATGAACAGAATAACGGGCATAATGTGCCTCGCCCATAACTTGTCACCGTAACTGTTATATCTCGCATTTCGCACGTCGGAATATTTTAAGACAATGGCGGGAAGTTAAGGACGAGGTTACATTCTTCCGGCTTCGTTTGAACGCGCAAGTCATTATGATTTTATTGGATGGGAATATTAAAGAAAATTTGGGGTTAAAAGTGGAATTTTGGAAATTAGTAGTTCATGAAAAATAAGGCCACATGTAGTGTGGGCCATGGCCACTTGGAAGCTTAATATATGTAGAATTAAGATGATTTAGTAGGTCATTTTCATCATGTTCATCTTAAGGAAATTTCTAGAAATTTGAAGAAAGATTTGGAGGGAAAAGAAAAGAAAACAAAAAAAAAAAAGAGAAAGAGGGGCACATGGCCGGCCATGTGCTTGGCCATGTGCATGGCCATGTGCCATATTATTGTATATATAGGAGTTGGATGACTAAGTTCATCATTTTTCATCACTTTTCATTCTAGAAATTTCATGAGAAATGAAGAGAAAAAGAAGAGGAGAAAAACGGCAATAAGGGGCTGGCCGAACCAGCCCCATGGAGTTGGCCAAGAAAAATTTGTTTTTCCTAGCTTTCATACTAATTGAGAGGTCCTCTACACCATGGAATAATTGTTGGAGCATGCAAAACACTTTTCTTGCAAGGAAGAGGTCTAGCCGTGTGAAGAACAAAAGTAAGAGGTAAGGTTCAATCTCATTTTTCATGTGTTGTGGATGATTTGTATGTGTTGTGAAGTATGGAAATGAATTAAAAACATGAGAACATGGAAGTTGGCATGGTATTTGTATGTATGCATGTGTAGCCGTGTGTATGTGTAGTTAGTATAAGCAAGATGAGTTAATTTTATGTAGCATTCTAGTTGTGGTTGTTGTGAACTTTATATTGGAAATGAAAGTTTAATGGATTTGCTTGAGGTTAGAGATGTGAAGGGTGGCCGAATGGAGTAGGAGTATGGAACAAGTGGATTGAGTTCATGTAGTAGTTTAATTATTGTCGTCGTTATGAATTATATGATGAAAATGAAGGATTAATAACTCAAGTTGAAGTTGTAATGGTCATGGGCTGTTTTGGGAGCCAACATGATTTGAATATAGTTTCTTGCTTTGATGAAAATAATGTTGTTAACGTAGGGAATTGTTGATATAGTATGGGAATTTGGAAGAAAGAAACGCCTTATTGTCGTATTCATTAAGTTGGAAGGTTTTGGGTTTCATAGCATATTGTTTGGATGGTCTTGAGTACTTTGTGAATTGCTCGGAATATTCTTAAATCTTGTTTGGATGGTTGTTGGTTTTGTTGTTGATATTGTGGCCGAGTTTCATTCTCGGGTTTGTTGTTGTTGAATTGGCCGAGTTAAAGTCTCGGGGATGCTATATGTGCAGAGGAAATGCTGCCGAAATTTCGGTAGACAAACACGAATTTAAGTTGAAGTCTTGGAAGCTACAGCTCACAATTGGTAAACATGACCAAATTGCAGCTTTTGGCAAACTTGGAGCTGGGATTTGGAGAAGCTTAAGGAGCGGAAAAGGTATGTAAGGCTTACCCTTTCTTTCTTTGGCATGTCCTAGATGTAATAAGCTTGAATACGTGCTTCGGGGGCCACTCCAACTCTAGAAGTTCGAGATTGAATTTAGTTACTATTCATTCAATAGAATTGAACTAACCTATGCTTTATTATAAAGAAATGTCCAACGTCCATAACTTTTGAAGACGAAAGTGGAATGCCTTGAAATCTTCGAGAATAGTCTAATGAGATATAATGATCATGTTTTTATGTTCGTTACCCGACTTGACCCGAGGTGGGCCCACAATCCCCGAGACCAAATCGTACTGTTCTATTTGCCTTATGTCCGTAAGATGACTAAGGAAACCTTTGACTTTCGTTCCGAATTTAAAATAAGTATCCGGTAACTCGGAGATGTGAGCATTTTGGTTTGACCATCCGGATATAAACACTCCGACACGAATGATCTGATATGAATATGTTGTTATAAGCACTCTGATGTAAATGTTTTGAAATAGAAACTCTGATATAAGTGTTCGGATATAAGTGTCGTGACGTAAGTATTTGATACAAGTATTTGATGTGAACATTCTCTGTAAGCTGTGATGTTCTGCATACACGATCCTGGATCGCTTGAAAAGTCCGAAGAGGTTTCTGTGCTTCAAACGTCCATAACTCTCCGATGCTAACTCGGAAGAACCCGAGACTCGTTTTGAATCTTCAGATGTTAATAAGCGTATGTATTCATCGAGTTTGATTTCATATGCATATGTTTCTGCACTACTCGCCGTGCGCGACTCAACGTATCTTTCACCGAGTCCGAGCCGGGGGCATGTTATGATCCCCCCGCAGTGTTTGACCCCCGGGAGGAGGCGGGGCCCCGGCAGGAGGAACCCCGGTTACTTCATCGAGATCGATCCTGAGGATCCGCGACAATCCTCCGGAGTCCTCGACCCCCCGAGGAGAGACCCCTCGGAGCACGCATGACACGGATCCATCCGAGTACTCGGCGGGGGCCGGAGAGTGCAGCTCCCCGACATTGTGCCGATCGCTCCTATGGTGGAGCACTATGTTAGCCGCCCTCGGTGAGCGTTACGCATTATTCTAGCCCGCTTATCTAGGGCCGTCGGTGAACACGTGAGCCGCCGGCTATCTATATCTCTCGCATTCGACGGGGGAGAACGAGGAGGAGCACACTTCGCCTATAGCCCACCGGACAGTGCCGAGACCGCTCTACTACGTATATGGGTACTTATTTGAATTTATTTTACGTATGTGTATTTATCGTATAATTGCTACTTAATAGTGGTAAGTAGAAATTTAAGGGCCGATAATCGAGTATTCATAAGTCAGCGACGATTAAGGTGTGTTTACCACTATAGTGAATCTGAAAGTCGAGGACGGATGGTAGTCGTATCCGTAGGCGAAAAGGGAATACGGAGGATTGAAAAGGGTAAAATAGTAATTGTGTCATAAGGGTGTTTTGAAAACTGTCAAGACTTTAATTTACTCCAGGTTGTGTGCTGAAGGTCATGCGGTGAGGTGGACGCGATTATACTAGCATTAGAGCATCGTATTCCAACGGAGTTCCGAGGTTAAGCGTGCTGGAGTGAGAGAAATTGTGGGATGGGTGACCCCCTGGGAAGTCTTCTGAAAGTCCCACAAATTCAGGCGAAAGAGGCAAATGGGAGGCTAGAGTAATCCAAAGGAAATTAGTTTGTGCGGAATGGGCCGGAACCTTAAGTGGTCACATAGGACGAGGCAGATTAGACCGGTAAAGAGGAAGAAGATGCGTCACGATTTTGGAATTGGGGTGAGTTTGAACGGTGTTTGGAAATATTTGGTAAGTGAGACGGTAGCAATTATATAATGTCTACGTGTGCGTGTAGTGCCCCACATATGGTCATATTAGCGGATATGTGTATTCTGGTAGTCAACGAGGCGATATAGAGAAGGCATTAAGAGGACAGGGTAACGAAGCCTAAGTGAGAAACAGTATATAGATGGTTCAAATGTTAGAAGACAAGCTGATGTTGTTGTTATCACAGGTTAAGTCTGGAAAGTTCGAATGCAATGATATGTGGAAAGGGAAGAAAGTGAGCAGATGGGAGGTTAGAGAATCAAAACATTGGGATCAAAATACCGCCGGATTGAAATTGGAAATATAGACATAGGGAAAAGTATAATCGGGTAATAGTATAAGTACACCCCTAAAGGGGGGAAGCGAATGCGAAGTATGCAAATGTAAAATGGAGACAATCGACACTACGATATCCTGGATAGATCTTTGGCCACGGGTAAGCTCTGGCCGAGGCGAGTCAATAAGACTCCGAAAGCCGGTAAAAGAGGGTTGAAGTTAGGAGGGTAATTGAGATAGTACCTGGAATTAATCGTGGAAGATCCTAAATGATATAACCTTAGAAGGCGAATGCTTACAGGAGAGAAGGAATACGACAAAGAAAAGTGACAAGCAACTTACGGAGGCATTGTGAAAGATAACGCCACTATGCGGGATTAGCGGTTAGGATGTAGACAATGGAATTGTTCGCCAAGGATAGCAAACCCTATAGTAAGAAGTAAGAAAATGAAGGAAAGGGAGCGTGACAAGGCAGGCTACTAACAAACGTTAGTACAGAAGGAATATGTGGGGCAGAGTGAACTAGGAAAAGGAAAGACCGTAACCAAAATTGAAAACGTCTTATATAAGTCGCACAAGAATGGCTATGTCATCTATGAACATCTATATTCTAAGAATGAAATCGAGCAAATAGTTAATGAGGAAAGTTTGAATTCGGTAAAGACGAGGTGGTTACGAGGTCCCGAATACGTCAAGGAGAGATGTAAAGACGGTTTAAGAAAGATTTTTGAGGTAGAGTGGTACTAAGGCCAAATAGGACATGGTTATGGGTGGCCCAAAAACCTACCCTGATACCGGTTGTAAGACGAGGAAAGGGAAGACGAGGTAGGACATAAGGATTAGTGGCGCGACGTTAAGATACGTCTTGGGCTAATTGGGGCACCTTCGCGTATTCATGTAGAGATGACAACATCAGGTGTAACCGGAATGTTAGGAGCAAGATCTGGGCAAAAAGATAACAGGAGGGTTTGAATTAGAGATAAAGAGATAACACGAGACGATGTGCCTAGGAGGTTACAAGTTGAGTAAAAAGGATTATAAGATGAATAAGCAAGGCGATCGGAACTAGCGGGCTACCAAGGGAGAGTGAATTTTCACAAGTGAAAGTGCTTGAAGACATTACCCATGAAAGGCGTAATAAAATGCGATAAAAGGAAAAGTTTAACCCAAAAGGTATTGGACTTTATTATATTGCTCGTAAGGTAAGAAGGTTGCGTACCGAAGACGTGGCGTGTGTTAAGGTACTATGGCGGAAAAATAACGGAGAAGTGAGGACTTGAAAAGCTGAAGAGAAAATGGAGAAGAAGGAGTAAGTGGTAGTTGAGACTGTAATCTATGGTAATAAAGGCGGCCCCCCCCCCGAGAGATCCTTATAAGACCTCGTAAGATTAGTTGAACATTCGAGGACGAATGTTCTAAAGAGAGGAAGGATGTTACAGTATCCCGACTTTTGTGCGTCGGGATAATCCGAGGAGCTAACTATGATACGTTAAGCACAAGAGGAATTAGGATACGAAGTAGAGATTTTTAACCACGATTTATTTCAAGGCATGAGTTGCTCATGATTTTATTAGCATGAGATATTATGGAACTTGGGATTAAAAGTGGATTATGGAAAGTTAGACATCTCATGAAAAATTTGGGGGCCAAAAGTTAATTTTTGAAAGTTGAAATTTCATGAAAAACAAGGCCATGTGGCCGGCCGCATGAGGTGTGGGACATGGCCACATGGACACTTAATATATGTAGTAGTAGATGGCTAATTCATCATTTTCATCCCTAGAAATTTCAAGAAAGTTGGAGAGAAAAGAAGAAGGACCATTCGCCCCTCTCTCTAGCCGAGCAAGCCAAGGAAGAAGTGATCAAAAAAATAATTTTCTCTAGCAATTCTACTCCTTAGAAGGTGCATAACAACGTGGTGGAGTCGTTAGAGTAGCAAAAACAAGCGTTGATTCAAGGTGCCAAGCATAGCCAACTTGAAGAACTAAGTAAAAGAGGTATGGTTCAATCTCATTTTTCATATGTTATAGATGATTTGTGTATGTTGTGAAGTATGGAAATGAATGAAAATCATGAAAATAGAGATGTTGAAGTGTAGCCGTGTGGGTGTATTTGGCCGTGTGCATGTAGAGGTGTTGGGGTGATGAATTAATTGCAGTTAACATGTTTGTGTGTTGTTGTAGTGTGTAGAAAACGAATGGAATTATGAAATTACATGTTGATGTTGGGCCGTGACTAGGGGCTGTTTGGTATGTAAGAAATGAATTAATGTTATCTAGTATTTTGGTTGTCGTCGTTATGAATTCTATGATGTAAAATGAAAGTTAATAATCCAAGTTGAAGTTAAAATAGTGTGGGCTGATTCGAAGCTTAATGTGATCTTATCATAGTTTCTTGAATTTGTGAGGATAATGTTGTTAATGTGTGGATTGTCGATATAGTTTATGAATTTGGAAGGAAGAAACGTGTTGATGTCGTCCCTATGGAAATTGGAAAGTTTCGGTGATGTAGTAAGTTGGTTTGGCCATTTGGAATGTTGTGCGAATTGTTTAAAGTGTGTTTGAATGTTGTTAGAATGGTTGTTGGTATTGTTGTTGACAAATTGGCCGAGTTGAATTCTCGGGGTTGTTGTATTTAAAGGGGAGGTCTGCCCAAATTTACAGAGAATTGAGTAATAGTTTGGAATTGAATTCCTAAATGCTTATAGCTAATGGTTGATACTTATTGACGTTGTGTAGACCTTGGGGAGCCGAGGCCTGAGTTTGGATTAGCTAAGGAAGCAAACGAGGTATGTAAAGCTACTTTTTCTTTCTCTTGGCATGTCTTAGAGTAAATAAGCTATGACACGATTCTCGAGGTAATTCCACTCTGGTGATCCGAGCATGTCCATGATTCTTAGCCTTCTCTTGATATTCGTATTTTTAATGTAGTCGAATTATGGTTCTTATGTCTTTCGTATGACTAAATTTTAAAAGTTGCATAAAAGTTTTGTCTTCAAAAGAATTTTGTTCCTAAACGAATCTGGAACTACGAACGTCCGTGAGGTTCCATAATGTATAACATCCCCGACTTTCATAGGCGGGCTCGGATTTGGTTTGACACCTATCCGTGGGCCCCGAGACTTTTCCATGCTTAGGCCTAACGATTTTTCGAAAAAGACTTAATGTGATTATCGTTTTAACCCCCGAGTATGATTACTTACTTATGTATAGCAGTAAAGTGAGAATTGTTATGTGTATGATTCCGATACGAAGTTATGATCTTTAAAGTTCGGTTCGATATGCGCCCGAGTGGCATTCGGAAGAAACGTGATTGGACTATTGTCTTAATTTGTAAGTAATGAGTTGTTTGATTAACTTATTAAGTCTTTGTAAGTGTTTACATTGCAGATGGTTATAAATGTATGAAATGGCATATAGATCCCACGAATCTGCTCGTGCATACTATTGTTATATCCTTCGTCGAGTCGCGGGCTGGTTGTTATCGTGCGCACAATCCGAAGTATGATGAGCTTCCGAAGTATGATGAGCACCTGATATGATATGATATGATATGTTTCCGAAGTATGATGTGTCTGGTACGCCGAGTCCCTCTTGGCTGGGTACCGTGTATATATGATATGATGTTATGATGTGTGACGGAGATACGGAGATATGAAAACTTCAGGAGTATGATGAGTTGTGGCGCCCAAGGCAGAAGGGGCGACCACGTTCCGTCCGCCAGGTCCCATTACGGACCGCATAGGATATATGTTTTGATATGTATGATTTATGTTCAAAAGTAAGTATTCTGGCACTCTGACTATTATTCACATTTTTACGTAATTCGCATATAACTTCCGATAAGTGACATGCATATGATGATTTCATTTACCAGTCCCATTAGAGGGCGGGACACGCTTATATGTTTATACTATGAATTTACTCACCGAGTCCCTCGTTAGAGGGCCGGGTACGGTATGTATGTACGATGATATAATAACATTATTATGATATGAATTTTACTTCTGACATATGTATAAGCATGATAAATGTTTCAAAAGGCAAGTTTTGGTTATCCGGTTATTACACTTGTTCCTGTAAACCCTATTCCGATTATGATCCTGTTTACTGTCTTTCCTGCTTTACATACTCAGTACATATTCCGTACTGACCCCCTTTCTTCGGGGGCTGCGTTTCATGCCGCGCAGGTACAGGTAGACGTTCTGGTGATCCGTCAGCCTAGGGCGTCCATTCCGCTGTTTGGAGAGCTCCCTTGATCCGGAGCCTACACTTTTGGGTACAGATGTTTCTGCTATTTGTATATATGTTTGGTCATGGGTACGGCGGGGCCCTGTCCCGTCATATGGTTCTGTTATTTCTCTTAGAGGTCTGTAGACATATACGTGTGGGTTGTGGGCGAGTTATGTACAGTTGTGTTTGTATGGTTTGTGTTCTTATGTTTTGATAGCCTTGCCGGCTTTCATGCGTTATGTATATATGTATATGTATATATATATATATATATGTCAGCTTTGGGGCGATGACTTACCTTCGCCTATGCTTATGCTATTAGTAGGACGATTATGGTTAATGGGCGCGTATGAGTGCCCAGCTCGGGCACTAGTCACGGCCTACGGGGTTGGGTCGTGACATATCCGCACGATCACCTCCTGATCCCTGTCTGTGAACCTGGGCCGCCATCAATCCGGTCAATAATTGGACCTTATCTCGCATCGCCCGATCCTCCGCCCCTGGCTGAGGAGCCGGAGGCTGAGGGTACTCGAACCTCGGGAGAGTGGCGGTGGAGCCGCCTCTCGGACTTCGGCGAGCCGCCGTCGCTCCGAAGCCTCGATGCGGGGTGTAGCCGGCGGGCGGCTTCTGGGGCACAATCTACGAGTACGAGGCTCGGCACGGGCCACCGGGTAACTCCGGAGCCTGGCTGGTCTCCCCCTGTCGTGACTTGCCCTTCGGCGTGTTGCCTTCCTCGGGAGGCATCAGCGAAAACATAACAATTCGTTAGGGAGGTCGTCCATCTCGATAACACGGCTCTATCGTACGATCTGGGATCGAAAGGAAAGATAACACCCTAAATGTCCCGTAGCCTCATTTATAGATGTGGTGCGCAACACACCGATAAACAAGACTCTACGAGACACGGTGCGTGACATTAGAGGGACGAACTGCTGCGATGCCACTTTTGTCACGAACCGGCCCGTGGCCGTGACTAGTGCCCGAGCGGGGCACTCGAACACCTTATCATACGAATCACATACGGATGGCTTATACATATACAAATATCGGATGTCGTTTCAAATTATCTCAACCGTCTCCAAACACAAACATATATATCGAGCCGGCAAGGCTATCCAATGGCGCAACAGCCCAAAATATATATACAAATGCGAGCCGACAAGACTGTCACGGCGAATGGGATCGCCCAGAACATATAACATACGAACACACACCGCGCATGCAGTAGACAACCCACATATACGTCTACAGACCTCTAGACATAACAACAGAATCATATGACGGGACAGGGCCCCGCCGTACCCCTGAACAAGCAAATACATATGCAACAGATGAATATATACCAAAATGTGAGCTCCGGAATAAAGGGAGCACTCCAACAACAGAATAGGTGTCCTAGATCAAGGATCGCCGAACTCGTACGTCCGTACAACGCGGCATGAAACGCGCGGCCGAAGACAAAGGGGTCGGTCACGGAATATGTGCGAGTATGCGAGAGCGAGAGAGATCGATAAACAAATGCGAGTCATAATCGAAACGAAGTAAGTGCATATTCAAAATACCAAAATGTTTATTTTCAAAAATACAAATCATGCATAGGGCTCAGAAAATATGGTCGCCCGCCCGTCAATGGAGCCATAACACCTCATACTCCAGAAGATTTCATATCTCCGAAAACCCGACATACCGCGGTCAAAAATCCAGCGGTCAATATCACACATACACGGTACCCGGCCTAATAACAGAGGAGCTCGGCGAATCGGACACATCATAACACCAAATATACACGGTACCCGGCCCAATAACAAAGGAGCTCGGCGAACCGGACACATCATACTCCAGAGTATCAAATAGTGCGCACGATGCATAACCGGCCCAGGATTCGGCGAAAGACGTAATAACCATTTGTACGAGCAGAGTAGTGAGTAACCATATGCATAAAATCATTTTCATAAACTCAAAAGATAAATAACCGATCGTACTTGAAATCGGGATAATAGTCATATCATAATCTTTCAAAAGTCATCGAAAGTACATAAAGGAAAGTCGCGGGACCCACGGACGGGTGTCGACCCGAGCCGGGCCCGCCTATGAGAAACATATAGTCATCATATGCCATAAAAAGTTTTATTTTATGAGAAACATAGTCATCATATGCCATGAAAGCTCCTACGAACATATCGAGGCAATCCGAGCCTTTCTGTGAAAGTTACGGTCGTTCGTAGTTACGGAACTCTTTAAAAACAAAACTTTTTATGCAACCTTTGAAAGTCAAATATTCCAAAGACATAAGGGCCAATATTTCATCATATCAAGCATACGAATACCAAGAAACAAATAAGAATCATAGACATGCTCGGATCGCGGGAATAGAATTTCCTCGAGTCTCGTGTCATAGCCTATTTGCAACTAAGGCATGCCAAAAGAAGGAAGGGTTGAGCTTTACATACCTCGATCGCTCTCAAGGCTAATCCAAATCAAGCCTATGTCTCGGACTCCCCAAGATCTACATAACAACATTAAATACCAACATTAACTATAGGCATTTTGGGAGTTAATTTCCAAACGAACACTAAATTCTACAGAAATTTGGGCAGCATTTCCCCTGTAAATGCACAACCCCGAGAATTCAACTCGGCCAAATTCATCAACAACAACACCAACAACCAAACTAGCAACATCAATAATCAATTCAATACGCATTCTAACATTAAATACTCTTTCTACATAATCCAACAACATTCATTATATTCAATTTAACGGCTTACATTCAAGCCAATATCGATGCTTATACATTCAAATACTAGTCCGAACCCATACCAACAACATTCAAGAACATTTTAAACAATTCGCACAATATTTCCAACAATCCAACAAATGCTCCAATTCACCCAAAAACTGTCCCAAACCCGAGAACAACATCCATAACACATTCCTAACTTCCGAATCATGATTTGTACCAACAATCCACACTCTAACAATGTCATTCTCATAATTATAGAAATTACATTAA
Organism: Lycium ferocissimum; assembly: GCF_029784015.1. NCBI lineage: Eukaryota > Viridiplantae > Streptophyta > Magnoliopsida > Solanales > Solanaceae > Lycium > Lycium ferocissimum. Next base: position 18,532,405 of record NC_081343.1, read on the forward strand.
GTGCACATAATCCTCCAAATCAGCCCATAACAATTACAACATCAACTTGAGTCATTAGAGAATTAATCCATTCTTTGTCATACAACATGGCCTATATTTGGCCATCACCACACACCTACATATTGATGATTCTCATCCATCTCTTCACACTACAATCAATCAAAACATGCTAGCTAGAATTTAATTCACTACTTCTACACAACACAACACACACACACGGCCAACACACCATGCACACGACTCACTTCCACATGCAATATTTCCATGAATTTCATCCATATTTACATACTACAACATGCACACATCATTCATAACACATAAAACAAGATTAAATCTTACCTTTTCCCTTCAACTTCACAACTAGCTAGGGTTTGTAATTGATGAAACGAATGATCTATTGGCCCAAAAAACAACTCCACGTTAATGAGGGACCTCCGATTAGTGGATTTTCTAGGAAGAAATAATTTTGTGACGGCTAAATTTGGTCTTCAATTTTTGGGTTTCTTGGCCGAATGGCCTATCTTTTTGTCTCCAAGTTCTTGATTTTTTTTTCTAAGTGTGGGAATGGGAAAGATGACTACTTAGTCATCTTTTGTGCTCACATATATGTTATACAAGTGTCCATGGCCCACACATGGGTTGGACCAATTAAATTTGTCCACAAAATATGTGGGCCATCTCCCACACCACACGGCCAAGATGGCTTTTTTTTTCAATAATTCCCAACTTTCTAATATTTCATTTTTAGCCCCAAATTTTCCTAAATGTTCTATGCCAACAAATTCATGAACAACTTATGTCTCAAAACAAAATCGAAGGTCAAAAGTCTCGACTTCATATCCCGGAATGGTCTTGACCCTAACTTATCATAGTAAATTCGGATTGTCCCAATGTACAAAATACGGGATATAACATTGTGATATTGAACTTGATTGATTTACATATGCATTGGACGCATTCTCTCATATTCATGATGCATGGCCGATACCCGGTGATGATCCGGTATCGTTGATTGAGTGACACTGATATTTTGATAAACTCTTTACTTGAGTGATTATGAAAAGGCCGATGTCCGTAGATCCATTTCGAAATCGTTGATTATATGAAATCGGTGTTTGACAAACTCTTTTACTTGAGTGATTGTGAGAAGGCCGATGTCCGAGGTTCAATTCTAGAATCGTTGATTTTATGAAACTGATATTTGACAGACTCTCTTTTACTTGAGTAACTGTGAGATGGCCGATGTCTGATGATCTATTCTGGCATCGTTGTTGCATGGTCGATTTTGATGATATCCCAGAATCATTGTTAGTGCATGGACTCTGCGGGTCCCCCAGGGTGGTTCCGGTGAGACTCCCCTTGTGAGCAATTAGCCATGGTCTCATTTGTCTGTTGGGCAAAGATCCGAGATGGGTGGCACTTAGACTTCGCAAGTCACGCTGGGTTGTGCTACCGAGACTTCGATATTTCCGTCCGGAGTGCATGTGTACACCTCATTTGCATGGAATGGCATTACACTCATACCATTATTGCACTGCATTGCATTATGACTTGTTTGAGATGTTTGATGATTGGATTGTGACAATTGGATCGTGACGGTTGGATTGGATCGGATATACTCAGACTTGGCATAGTCGGGTTAGGTGCCTTAATTAGGTAATGATGAGTGTTTGGGTTTGGATTCGTTGTTGTACTTGATGAAGTAGCTATCGATCGTCCGAAATCTTATTTGTGTGTTCAGTCTTTTATGTGCTGTAGGGTAATGGGTGTGTTTTTTTTTTTTTTTTTAATTTTTTATAATGAAAACCACCAAAGGTCGCATTTTATTCAAAACAAAAGAGTTTGTACAAAAAATCAAAAAGTAAGGAAAATAAAGAAAATCAAAACATGCAGAAATGACAACCTAACCAAGCTAATCAACTAGAGAATCCTAGATTCTTGACTTTCCTCCAATATCCACACCTCAAAGCTCTCATCAGGTGTATGGACTTCTGTCTGTGAATTTTCTTCTAGAATCCAGATATGTAGTTCATCAGGCTTCTAAGGTTGTCAAGTTGCACTCGGAAGTGGGAATGCCAAGCAAAAGAATCAAGAACACACTAATATATTAGTTAACATACTTCACATAGGGAATGAGCATGAAACACACTAATACCACCCTATATGAAATCTGCCAACTAAAGTACAGAGATGATATGGAAGATCTTAAGCATTCTGGAAAAATTCTGCACCTCTTGAAGGCTGCAAAGGTGCTTAAGATGTTGTATGATCAGCTGTAAATGCAATGCTACCCTACTTGTGACTGCTAGTCTTGGAGGTTGCAAAGCTGCTCAAACTATTGATGATCTGCTGCACAAACTGCATAGTTGTTCAAGCTATTGTTGATATGCTGCACTGCTAGGAGGCTGTTGCAATTGTTGTATCAAGTCCTTCTGTCCCTTGTGTATCTGATTCTCAAGTTTGGAACTTGAGCTTTATCCATGTTGATTAACTTCCTTGCTGCACTAGGTAACTCTTAAAAATTATAAAACTGAACTGTACCTGCAAAATCAAAAGCTAAGTTAGTCAAAAAATCTTCCACTGCATTCCCTTATCTTAATATGTGCTGAATCTGTGTGGTCTGATTCCTCCTTCTTCTATTGATCTCCTTAACTATTAGAATAATGCTCCAAGGCACTTCCCATTTACTAGATATAAACTTCTTCATGGATAAGGAGTCAGTTTCAATTATTAATGGCCACATATTGTGACTCTCACAATATGCAACACCCCTTAGAGCCACAGCTTCTGCAGTCAAATTTGATCCATTATCAGCAAGTTTCTTTCCTTCAGCATCTATAAGATCACCACTATAATTTCTCACACAAAAAGCAGCTGAATTGGGGCCAGGATTACCTTTTGCTGCACCATCAGTGTTCAATTTGAACCATCCTGTAGATGGAAAGTCCCATCTTACAACAACACAAGTGATGCAAGGTTGGAAACTTTCCACATATTTAACTATATCAGACCATTTGTGTGGCATGTACTACCATGCAGGGAATTTAACTCTACAGAACCTATGAATGTTTTCCTGGATTTCATGAAATACTCTATATAATGACAAAGTCCCCCCATGCATGGTAGTATTTCTCCACTTTCATATCTGCCACAAGATCGTTGCAGGAACAGCTCTAAACACCACCTTCTGCTTATAGTGACAATCAGCCTCCCACCAGATTTGAATAGCATGCTTGATATTATGACATACCATAGATATCCTTGCAGCATCAGAGAAGAATTTCCACACTTTGCTTGCTAATTCTCCCTTTAGAAACAAATGATCAATTGTTTCCTGTTGATGTGCAGTACAATAGTAGCACCTAGAAACCACAGGAATACGAATACTTTGCAAAGGGTAATGGGTGTGGTAGTGATAAGTTGACCATTATGCTAAATGAATGATTAAGTGATAAGGAAAATGATATAAAAGTGACAAGATTGTTATGAGTCTGATTTGTCACGACCCAACTAGAGGGTCATGACGGTTACCCGGAGCTGACTGCTGAGCACCACCCATCAGACTTATCATAAAACTCAACCCATTTTCAACACAAGCTTATCATGTAATAATCCTCAAATATCTCTCAAAACATGTATGTACATAAGCCCACGAGGCTACAAAATTGTAACACCCCGTACCTTTAACCTAATCTTTGACCATGATCCTAGACTTAGAAAACCAGATAAAGAATGTGGGAATTTGAAATTTCCTCTTCAGTTGTAAGATGGGGGTTTACACCCATGAACAGTGACCGTATTTCAGTATACGACCCGTATTTCAAGTCGTAAACTGGTACCAAAGATTTCTGAGCATTCTTGAATTTGGCATTTGGAGGTTACATTGTTAAATACGTGTCACGACCCAACCCCGTAGGCCGTGACTAGTGCCCGAGCTGGGCACTCACACCCTCTACTAACCATAATCCACTCATAGCAAAACATATTAGGAACTTATACATACAAAAAGGTATGGTGACGCGGGTACTTTTATGCATATATTATACATACAACCGGAAAATATACAGAACGCAAACACAACTGAACAGCGCTACCCACAACCCACATATATGTCTACAGACCTAAGAGTAAATAACAGAACCATATGACGGACAGGGCCCCGCCGTACCCTGAATAAACATACACAAACATATAACAAAAGAGTCTGTACCAAAATATGGGCTCCGGACAAGGGAGCACTCCAAAGTGGCTGAGTAAGAATCCTAAGCTGGCGGCTCACCCAAACGAGTATCTGTACCTACGCGGCATGAAACGCAGCCCCCGAAAAAAGGGGGGTCGGTACGGAATATGTGCGAGTATGTAAAGTATGAAATACGAAAGTGAGGTCGTAACGGGAATAAGGAGTACAGAAAGTGAGCATAATAATCGGAATATCAAAATGCTTACATCAGAAGTACAAATCATACATAAAAAGTCCAGAAAACATATATAGTGATCAGAATACCAAAGTGCTTACTCCTGAACACAAATCATGCATGACGATTACCGGAAATCATTTGCGAAGTACAGAAAACAAGTATAATAATCAGAATGCCAGAATGCTTACTTCTGAACATAAATCATGCATATCAAAAACATATATCATATGCGGTCCATAATGGGACCCGGCGGACGGAACATGGTCGCCCCTCCTGTCTTGGGCGCCATAACTCATCATACTTCGAAAGTTTTGCATATCTCCGAACACATCATCCTCCGCATCACATCATAATTCAGACTCATCATACTTCGTATCATATCATATGTCAAAACTAATCATACTTCGGAAAACTCATCATACTTCGGAATATAACAAATGCGCACGATACATACCGGCCCGGGACTCGGCGAAGGAATTAACAATAATGTGCACGAGCAGAATCGTAAGAATTATATGCAATTTAAAACCTTTATAAACCATATGCAATGTAAACATTTACAAAGACTTAGTAAATTAATCAAAATGAACCATTATTTACGAACTAGGACAATAGTCCAATCAGGTTTCTTCCGAATGCCACTCGGGAACATATCAAACCGAACTTTAAGAATCATAATTACGTATCGGAATCATATGCATAACAATCCTCATCTCAGAATCGGTAAATAAGTAAGTAATCATACTCGGGGTTCAGGATAATAAACATACTAGGTTCTTTTAAAAAAAACGTCAGAACTATACAAAGGAAAGTCTCGGGGGCCCACGGACGGGTACCAACCCCGCCCGAGCCCGCCTATGAAATTTGGGGAATATCACTCATTATGGGACCTACTACGAGCGTTTTGAAGGGATCCGAGCTCGTCTACGAAAGTTACGGTCGTTCGTAGTTACGAAATCTTTTAGGAACAAAATTCCTTATGTAACATTTAAAATTCAATCATACAAAGGACACAAGGATCATAACATGACTACATTAAAAAGGTTAACATCAAGAGGTGAATAAAAGTCGTAAACCCGCTCGGATCGTAAGAATAGAATTTCCCCGAGGCTCGTATGATTTTTCCCTTACGTCTAAGACATGCCAAAGAAAGAAAGGGTGAGCTTTACATACCTTGTCCGCTCTCCAAGCTAATCCAAACTTACGTCGTGGACTTCCCAAGATCTACAATGCGTCATTAAATGCCAAACATTAGCTAAAGGCACTTAAGAGTTCAATTCCAAACTAACACTTAATTCTACAGAAATTTGGGCAGCATCTCCCCTATAAATTCATCAACCCCGAGAATTCAACTCGGCCAATTTCATCAACAACCATACCAACAACATACCAACAACATCAATATTCAATTTTAAACGTATTCCAACATTAGCAACCCTTTACTACATAATTCACCAACATTCATTATATTCAATTCAACCGCTTACATTCAAACCAATATTCATGCTCATACGTTCAATTACTTATCCGAAACCATTCCAACAATACTCAAGAACACTTTAAGCAATTCATACAATATTTCCAACAACCCAACCAATGTACCAACTCACCCGAATTCATCCCTAAACCCGAGAACAACATTACCAACACATTCCTCTCTCACAAATTCATAAATTACACTAACAATCCACACTTTAACAATGTCATTTCTATAAACATGAAATCTACATAAGGATCACATTGGCTACTAAAACAGCCCATAACCACTACAACATTAACTTGAATCATCAAACTTTCATTTTCATCATAGAACTCATAACAACAACAACCAAAACACTAAATAGAATTAATTCGTTCTCAACCATGCAAAGTAGGCCATATTCGGCCACCACCCTAACACCCCATATTCATGATTCCCATCCATTTCAATACACTACAACACTAAACATGCTAAATAGAATCAATTCATCACTTCAACACAACACTACACACACACGGCCAAACACCCACACACACGGCTCCACTTCAATATGCATGATTTCATGAGTTTCATTCGTTTTCACATACTACAACATGTACAAATCATTCCTAACATATGAAAAAGAGGATTAAATCTTACCTCTCTTCACCCAACTCCTTTACTCGGCTAGGGGGTGTTTTGCAAGAATAAGAGTTTTGCTTGTTCCAACAACTACTCCACGTTATAGAGGACCTTCCAATTAGTTGAATTGCTAGGAGAAAATAATTTTTTGATCAATTCTTCAAGGGGTCAATTTTTGGAGCTCTTGGCCGAATGGTGGCTTGGTCTTTCTCTCCAAGTTTCTTGATTCTTCTAAGGTTGGAAGATGATGAAAATGATCCCTTAGTCATATTTTTATAACATGTATTAAACTTCCATGTGGCCATGGCCCACACTCACATGGCCGGCCACCTCCCTCTTAATTCATGAAATATCTATTTTCCTTATATTCACTTTTAGTCCCAAATTTCTCTAATATTCCATGCCAACAAGTTCATAAGCACTTATGCCTTAAAACAAGATCGTGGTCAAAAATCTCAACTTCGTATTCCGGAATAGTCTTGCGCCTAACTTTTCATGGTTGACTCGGATTATCCCGACGTACAAAATACGGGCTATAACATCCTTCCCCCCTTTAGAACATTCGTCCTCGAATGTTCAACTGATCTCATAGGGTGTTATAGGAATCCCGGGGGGGTTTCTTTCATTATCATAATATGCAGTCTCACCTACTAACCACTTTTGTCACTCCTTTGGTTTTTCTTATTCCCTACTATGGAGGTTGTCTATTTTTCTCCCCTCTATTTTTTTTCCTTTTTTTTTTCTGGGTCGTGGTATTATGAGCGAACAACCTTATTGCTCACATCTCAGCCTTTAATTGTTATATCCCGTATTTTATACGTTGGGATAATCCGAGCTAACCATGATAAGTTAAGGACAAGACTAGTTCGGGATACGAGGTTGAGATTTTTGAC
>NC_081343.1:18539916-18562543 GCF_029784015.1 Lycium ferocissimum
ACTATGGGAGAATCTGTGAAGTTTTGGAAGGTACAAGCCATGGGAAGTACGTAACAATGAAGTAAAGGATGAATTACGATCTCGTAAGTCGTAACCGGGAAGGACAACCTCAGAACCAAAGAACATGACCATTATCAAGTATAATTAATGATAAATATCATGCATGGAGACTTTTGGAAGATTCCGGGACCAAGCAAATTGAAGAAAAATAAGTTTGTCGAAAATTTGAAAAATTTGGTAAAACTTTGGACAGAATTTTGGGTCAACTTTAGAGAAGCACATCTCCTAGTATATCAAGAGTTTCGAGGTATTTCAAAAGCCTAAAATGAAGTTCATCGAGTGTAGTTTCCAATGCAATAAACTGTTCATCGATACGACATCAGGTAGAGAGGCATGGGCATTTGAAGATAAGTTGCCAAATGGCTCAGTAGGCCCAACTTGGAAAGTCGGTGGAACCGACTTTCAAAGTATTATTCCCCCTTTTTTCATCATTTACACTTCTTTTGAGTTCTAGACACATCCATACACTTTTTTTTTAAATACTTATAACCCCTTAAATCAAGAATTCAACAAGATTACACCAAACTAGTTTGGGCTTGTGTCCTTTCCAGCTGATGGTATCTATTATTTTGCATCATGGCCCACTCAAGTATGACTATGTGATGTATATAGGTTCTGTGGTGCCTGGTAGGTTAGATCCGGGTGCCCGTCATGGCCCTCCGATTGGGTCGTGAAAAAAGTGGTATCAGAACAGTTCGTCTTAGGGCTGTGTACGAGCCGTGTTTAGTAGAGTCTTGTTTATGGGTGTGCAGTGTACCACACTTATACACGGGAAGATGCAGGACATTTAGGAAGATCTCCTTTCTTGCTCATCTTAGAAAGTGCGATAGAGCCATGTTATAAAGATTCCCTTTTTCTGACCTTGTGTTGTGATTTCAGTAATGCCCATGATGAGGAAAGCTTCAGCGGCCCAGAAGGGCAAGTCAGTAGCCTGCAGGAGGACTGGTCGAGCATCACCTGTAGATGTTGAGGAGGGTGAGTCCCAGAATGAGGTTGCATCTTGGTCCTCTCACACTCTGCCCACTACAGAGGAGCATAGAGGAGCCCCAACTCCAGTTCCAGCACCCTAGTTCCTCCACCTAATGGCTCAGGCCAAAAGATACGAGCAGTTATTCGGTTGTTGACTAAGGTAGTAGCTGCTCAGGCCCAGCGTCAGGGTACGGGTTATGGTGACAGGGCTGTTAGTGTCAAGGTTCCCGATTTTATTAATTTAGACCCTCTAAAATTCATTGGATTGAAAACGGACAAGGACCTTCAGAATTTAATAGATGGGATGCGGGTGATGCATGCTTCAAACACTGAGCCAGTAGAGTTGGCTTCCTATAGACTACGGGATGTTGTTGTTCACTGGTATGCGACTTGGGTGTCATCTAGAGGAATTAATGCACCCCCACCCATGTGGCAGGAGTTTACAGATGCATTCCTTCGACATTATTTGATGGTAGAGATCCGACGGGCCCGAGCTAATAGGTTTTTGGACCTTAGACAGGGGAACATAAGTGTTCGGGAGTGCAGTTGTCACACCCCGATCTTGATCAGGGTGTGATGGGCACCCGACCCCGTAACTGGAGCCGAGCGAACCCTCTGACTCTTATTCCAAGCGTAAATTTTTTTTTTTCTAGTCTACTATGCATGACAAAGCTTGCTAAAATATTCCTTTGTTCTTTAGAATTAAATAAAAATACGTAACTATACGAGAACTTGTATCGTAGTACAAACTGACTCCTGAAACCCGCGACTCTGTCTGCGGAAGTCTCTAAACGCCAATCGGATATCTGTCACGTGTGCTATGACACAACTACACTCCGGAGCCAAATGGGTAGCTTGCCAACTTCGCTGGGACATCTTCTATCTGGCTTCTATCCGTCGAGTGTACTGCGTGGCATGAACGCAGCCCCGAGAAGCGGGGTCAGTACGAGCAATGTACTGAGTATGTAAGACATGAACAGTAACAACATAATAAGAGCTGTAGAGTGTATCACGGGTAAAACGGTAACCTGTGCAGAGCAATAACTATATAGAAGCATAGACAGTATCATAGGATAAAGGGAGTAACTTTTGTACATGTGAATACCACTTTCCCGGGGCGGAGGCCATGCATGCCTAGCTTTTTCTTTTTTCTTTTCCCCGAACACGGTGTTTCTTGTTTTTGTACATAGAAAACAGATATTTTTCTGAAAACGGTACTTTTTGCTTGCAGTACAGACGCCGAGTTCATCGGCTCTCCCACCCCCCTTCCCAACAGTGTCCCAAGTATATCAGATTATATATATATCACAGAACAGACGCCGCGTACGGCTCTCCCATAAATCCCGCGTCCGGGCATCCCGCGTCCGGGATGATAAGCAGTGAATCGAGTGGACTACGGTTACCCTCCCATTCCCCATATGCACATACAATTATACATTCAACAATATCAAGTATTATATATGTTATCATAGCATGCATGGGAGCCCAAGGAAAGTCATGTGTTTATCGGAGGTAACGTAAGGTCGATAACCTCCGATTGTATTATGGAATCACCATGGGCGCTTTGTCTCACCTTGAAGGAACAATTAATAAGGAGAGACTATCAATGGGGAGTAACTTCGTGAGAAATCATAGGACAGGATCATAAGGCATTATTTCGTTTACTTTAAAACCTTTGAAAATAGTCGTGATTTAAAAATAGCTTGACATTTCGTGCCGTCACATTCGTAGTAAGAACATTTCTTTGACACATTCATCATATACTTCTTCTCATACCTGGCATCATCATTGTCATTATAGCACCATAGTCGTTGTTTTAATCATTAGGACTTACAATATTGTAAAACTTGGTTTTTGAGGAAAAATGAATATTTTGGAAAACACTTGTAAACATTTAGTAAGGAAAATCATGCATTGGGGTCAAGGGTTTAATTAAAACAACTCTTTTGTTTAGTGGTCGAAATGATAACCAAGAATTTCCATCGATTATAGTACGGAAATAAGCCTAAAGGAACAATCGGAAGGAATTCGGGAATAGTGGGCCCACCTCCGGACCAAATGAGGTGGTGTACATGCTTTACGTATAATACATTTCAGGACGGTACTTATGGGAGTTTTAGGGTAATCGGGTCCTAATCATGCAAGCTCTAAGTGTTTAAACCTTTCTTTCAACCATTCATGAACATCTACTTCAATCTTACTGAATGAATAGTAACTAATTTTCAGTCTCGGTTTTCTGGGAAAGGAATTATCCCCGAGGCCCGTGTTCAAGCCTACTACGTCTAAGACATGCCAAAGAAAGAAAGTAAGGTCTTACATACCTTTTCCACCTTGTACGCCGCTCCATATTCAGCTTCCAATCTCGCCAAAATCTACAAATTGGTCGCACATACCAAACAGTGATTAGAGTTTTTAAAGATCCAATCTTGAATTCACATTTGCCTACAAAAATTTCGGCAGCATTTCCCCCTAAATGCGCCATCCCAGATCCTAACTCGGCCAATTTTTAATCAACAACAATCCGGGAATTCAACCCGGCCAAACCAACAAGCATAACAACAATATCGATAAATAATTCAAGATATCCACATCATTATCCAATCTTACCCAGAAACCTTTCAACTCAACGAAAACAATAGCAACACACTTCTTTCTTTCGAATTCACAAACTATATCAACAATCTCATATGTTGGCAACATTATTTCCATAAATCCAAGCCATATTGAAATCAAATTAGGCTCCAAATCAGCCCATAACATTTCCAATCCTAACATACATCATTAAACATTCATTTTCATTACATAGAATCCACAACACAACATTCTAAACATACCAAATAAATTAGTCTTTCACTACAACACACCACCTACGGCCACCACAACACACACGGCCACAACACCATATCCATAATTCAATGAATCCCATTCATTTCAATACACTACAACATGCTCAAAACGTTCATAACAACATCAATCAACACTAAATAAAATTAGTTCATCACTTCCATATTCTACTACCTATACACGGCCATACTCCAACTTCTACACTTTCATGATTTTTGTTCATTTTTGCATGCTACAACACTCATAACCCATGCATGACATATAATAGAGAAGATTAAAGCATACCTTCTTCACCCTTTCTTGCTCTTGACCAAGCTTGTTCTTGCAAAACAAATGGTTTCCTTCTTCCAACAACTACTCCACATGGTAGAGGACCTTCCAATTAGTGGGAAAACATGAAGAAAACAATCTTGCCATGATCAACTCTCAAGGGCAGTTCGGCCAGCCCTTGGCCGAAGCTCCCTTTCTCTCTCTTTTTTTGTTTTTTTTTTTGTTTTGTTTGCTCTCTTTCTCTTCCACTTTCTTGAATTAAAAAGATGACCACACACATGTATATATATATATTGCATGCATGTGAGGGGCACATGCCCCCTCTCTCCACTTCTCTAGATTTTTCCTCTCTTTTTCTTGAATTTTCTTCAATTTTCCACAAGGATGACTAATTCTCTTCTTTGTCTCTTTTCTCTTTTCTTTTGTGTCACATGGCCAATTTGGCCCTTCTTAGAATTTTCATGAACCCTTGGTGAAATTACCATTTTGCCCCTCGACTTTCTTCAATATTACCATTTCGTCCCTAGCCTTCCGCATTATTTTCACGACCCATTTTGCGAATTTCCTTTTTCGCCCTCAACCTTGCACAATATTTCCATGCTAATAATAGCTATAAATATCATTTACAACAACCCGTCCGTTAAAATAATTTTTGAGAATGGTCTCGCCTTTAACTTTCCACGACGACTTTGGAATATTCAAACGTACAAAGTACGGGCTATAACAGCAGTCTTCGCTTCAATTCATTGGCTAGATATGCTCCAGCTATTGTAGTTGAGATAGAGGATTCGGTTCATTGGTTCGCGAGAAGTTTGGGACTGCATTTGATTGATTACTGAACGACGACCTCACTTCAGGTAGGCATGGATATTTCCCGCATTCAGGTGCACGCTCAGAACCTTGAGGAGCGTAGGCAGCAGCAAAGGGCTGAGTGTGAGCATTATAGGGGTTACAGTAAGATAGAAAGATCTTTAGGTTCTGTTACTGAGTTCAGAGGGGGTCAGAGGCAGCAGCATCTTAGGCATTAGGCCGATTTAACGGTTAGTGGGCCTCCGCATTTCACAGGTCAAAGATTTGATCGATCTACTTATTCAGGACTAGGTCAGGATTCCAGAGGCTCAGGTTCTCGGTAGATAGATGGACCGGACAGATGAGGCCACCTTTACCACGATGTACTTAGTATGGTAAGTTACATACTGGGTAGTGCTGCTTGGTTTTAGATGTTTGTTATGCTTGCGGTCAGCCAGGCCATATTATGTGTGAGAGTCCATCGAGAAGTGGTATAGGTATAGTTCAGCTGACCAAATCAGTAGCTGGTTCGTTATCGTCTGTGCGTCCTCCCGAGCAAGGCTCTCAGACATCAACAGGCCGCGGTAGAGGTAGATGGGTAAAGATCAACCTCCAGCAGTCCTTAGAACCGTATTTATGCATTGGCCGGTCGACAAGATCACGAGTCTTCGCCTGATGTTGTTACAGGCATATTATCAGTATCTTTCCATGATGTATATGCGTTAATATATCCAGGTTCTACGTTGTCATATGTTACTCCCTTTATTGCAAGTCAGTTTGGGGTGAAACTCGAGTCATTTAAACCTTTTGAGGTGTCTACCCCTATTGGTGATCCAGTGATAACTAGACAGGTATACAGAGATTTCGTAGTTATATTCTATGATTGTCATACTATGGCTGATTTGATTAAGCTAGGTACGATATATATATTTTGATGTCATTATGGGTACGGATTGGTTGGCTTCTTGTTATGCTAATGTTGATTGAAGAACGAAGATTGTTTGATTTCAGTTTCCATGAGAGCCAGTTCTAGAGTGGGAGGATAATACAGTATCGCCGAGAGGTAGGTTTATTTCCTATCTCAAGGCAAGGAAGATGATCGCTAAAGGTTGTGTATATCATATAGTCCGGGTTCAGGATGCAGAAGCAAAGCCATTGACTCTTCAGTCTGTTCCAGTGGTTAATGAGTTTCGAGACGTATTTCCTGATGAGCTTCCAAGTTTTCCACCAGAGCGGGATACTGACTTTGCCATCGATATATTACCAGATACTCAGACAATATCTATTCCTCTTTGTAGGATGGCGCCTACTGGGTTGAGGGAATTGAAGGAGCAGTTGAAAGACTTGCTTGAGAAAGGCTTTATCAGGCCTAGTACTTCACCGTGGGGAGCGCCAGTGTTATTTGTGAGGAAGAAAGACAGCTCCTTGCAAATGTATATTGACTGTAGGCAGTTGAATAAGGTGACAATAATGAATAAGTATCCACTTCCGAGGATTGATGATTTGTTTGATCAATTACAGGGTGGTAAATGGTTCTCGAAGATAGATTTGAGATCAGGGTATCACCAGGTGGCGGTTAGAGAGAAAGACATTCCAAAGACAGGTTTCCGAACCAGAATGGTCACTTCGAGTTTCGTGTAATGTCGTTCGGGTTGACTAATGCACCGGCGATATTTATGGATTTGATGAATAGTGTATTTAGACCCTTCTTAGATCTGTTCATGATTATGTTTATCAATGATATTCTGGTATACTCTTGATCAGAGGCAGAGCATGCAGATCATTTATGTATTGTCCTTAAAGTTCTTCAATCTCGGAAGCTGTATGTAAAGTTCTCTAAGTGCCACTTCAGGTTGAACTCTATGATTTTTCTAGGGCATATTATTTCGGATAAAAGTATCACGATGGATACACAGAAGATTGAAGCCATGAAGAATTGGCTGAGACCCACAACACCCGTGGAGGTTCATAGTTTTCTGAATTTGGCAGTTATGACAGGAGGTTCGTAGAGGGTTTTTCTTCAATTTCTACGCCACTGACGAAGCTGACTCAGAAATCAGTCAAGTTCCAGTGGACCGATGCTTGTGAGCGCAGTTTTCAAGAGTTGAAGAACAAATTGGCTTCGATTCCAGTTTTGACACTTTCGGAGGGTTATGTTATTTATTTTGATTCTTCAGGCATTGGGTTAGATTGTGTGTTGATGCAGGATGGTAAAGTTATAGCTTATGCTTCAAGGCAGTTGTGGAAGCACAAGAAGCATTTCCCGACCCATGATCTAGAGTTAGCCATTGTGATTCTTGCATTGAAGATGTGGAGGCATTACTTGTATGGCGTTCATATTGATATATGTGCATACCATAAGAGCTTTCAGTATATCTTCAAGCAAAAAGAGTTGAATTTGCGTCAGAAGCGATGGTTGGAGCTATTGAAGGATTATGATGTCAATATCTTGTATCATCCAAGAAAAGAGAACATAGTAGCCGATGCCCTTAGCCGCAGATCGATGGGTAGCTTATCCTATGTTCAGCCAGAAAAGAGGAAGTAAGTTTGTGAGATTTCGCAACTAGCTAGCCTAGGAGTTCGATTATTGGACTCGAGCGATACAAGTGTTGCTATTTCGGATTCAACAGACTCATCTTTAGTAGCTGAGGTTAAGGAGCGCCAGTACCAGGATCCTATGTTGGTTCATCATAGGGATACAGCCCCTCAGAAGTAGAAGACACCATTTGAGATTTTACGCGGATGGGGTTCACAGATATCGGGGTAAACTGTGTGCTCCTGATATTACAAGATTATGCCGTCAGATTAAGGGGGAGGCTCATTACTCCTATTATTCTATTCATCCAGGGACGACGAAGATGTATCATGATAATAGGGGAGTTTACTGGTGGGATGGAATGAAGAAAGACATAGCAGAGTTTGTAGCCCAATGTCCTAATCCAAGAAGTGAAGATTGAGCATCAGAAGCCCGATGGATTACTACAGGCTATCGGGATTCCGACTTCGAAATGAGAAGTAATTAATATGGATTTCATTACAGGCTTGCCCCGTTCTTAGCTAAGTGCGATACCATATGGGTGATTGTTGACAGACTTGCAAAATCAGCTGCTTGTCAGGACTACTTACTCAATCGAGGATTTTGCGAAGCTTTATACCAAGGAGATAGTACGACTTCAGGGTGTTTTGGTATCCATTATCTCCGACAGGGGTGCACTATTTATAGCTAATTTCTGGAGGTCCTTCCAGAGGGGTTTGGGGACTCAAGTGATAGCATTACATCCCCAGACAGACGAATAGGCTGAGCATGCTGTTCAGACCCTCGAGGATATGCTACGGGTATGTGTGTTAGAATTCGACGCAACTGGGATAATAATTTGCTGCTTATAGAGTTTGCGTATAATAATAGCTATCATTCCAGTATCTAGATGGCCCTGTATGAAGCTTTATATCGGTGGAAGTGTAGGTCACCTATCAAATGATTCAATGTATGGGAATCTATTTTAGTAGGGCCAGATTTGATCCAACAAGTAGCAGAGAAAGTCAAACTCATTCAGGATCAATTATTGGCAGCTCAAAGTCGTCAAAAGTCATATGCACATAGCCGCCGATAAGACTTAGAATTCCAGGTTGGTGACTGGGTGTTCCTGAAGGTATTACCTATGAAAGGTGTTATGAGATTTGGTAAGAAGGGTAAGCTTAGTCCTCAGTACATTAGACCTTACAGGATTACACGTAGAGTGGGCCATGTGGCCAACGAATTGGATTTACCTTCTGATTTAGAATCAGTCCATCCATTTTTTCATGTATCAATGTTTTATAAGTATATCGAAGATCCTTGCAGAGTCATTCCCATTGATGATCTTCAGGTTACTGAGCAATTATCGTTTGAAAAGGTTCCCATTGCTATACAAGATATACTGGTTCGAAGATTGGGGACTAAAGATGTAGCTTTAGTGAAAGTCCTTTAGAGAAAAAGGAATATCGAGGAGATGACTTGGGAACTTGAGTAAGATATGAGATTCAGGTATCCGCACTTACTTCCACTCCTAGAAGAAGCCCAGACTGAGCCACCGTTACTTTCAGGTGCGCATTGTTTCATTCCTTATGATTACTGGTCGTGTGAGACCATTGTTGTTATTGCTTGTTGTAGCCCTGTGTGGTGTTGTATATTTTGAGTTGTTGTGTTACATGTTGGTAGTGGTATGGTTACAGGGGAGACTCTGCCAAAATTTTTATAAGTCCCTTAGGAGTTTAACATTTGAGGATGAATGTTCTTAAGGGGGGAAGAAATGTTACACCTCATTTTTTGCGTACATTAAAGTTTCATTTTAAGTCGGTTGTCGTAGGTTCGTATCGAAGATTATTTGGGAAGTTATGTATGAAGACTATAGGTACATCTCGGAGTTTTCTAAGTCCTTAAACATGTTTTGGAAAAGAGTATGAAGGTTGGACGCCAAATGAATCGGAAAGAATAAGCTAAACACCCTTTATCCACCAACTTCTTCGCCCGAAGGAACAATATCATCTTCTTGGGAGCAGGGCTAGGAGTACCCTTCCACTCTAATATCAGAATGCCAGGCATGACTAACATGACTATCTTGGCATGACAGTCTAAAATTACATGACAAGGAGATAACTAATTCATGCCCAAGATAACATCAAAATCTACCATACTGAGGATCACCAAATCTACCAAAGTATCGTAACTGATGACCACACAAGACCGACAGACTCGCTCTACTACCATAGTGTATCGGACTGGAGAAGATATACGAATAAGCACATCAAGTAGATCACAAGTCATATCCAAACCCTTAGAGAAATATGCAGAAACATACGAGAAAGTAGAGCCTGGATCAAATAATACTGAAGCTGCCTGAGGACAGACCAAAATAGTACCAGTGATAACGCCATCAGAAACCTCTGCCTCTTGTCTACCGGGAAGTCATAGCAGTGAACCCGTCCGCCCTCGGACTACGTACCTTCATGGCTACCATGGCCAGACTAAGCACCATCCCTCACTGACTGTGAGCTCCCCCTGCCAGGCTGATGGCCCCCTCTTCCAGAAGGATAACCACCTTTGCTAGGTTGTGAACCACCTCTACCGGATGATCCACCCCGACTAACTGACCGTGCGGAGCCAGGGGTGCCTGAAATTGAGAACTTTACTGAGCTTATCCTTTTATGGGTCTAGGACACTCCCTCGCGAAATGCCCTGGGTCACTACACTCATAGCAAGCCTTGATAATCGTGGGTTGAGAAATAACTATAGAAGAGCCTATATATCTTCCACGATCAGAATGTCAGGTGTAAGAACCTCGAGAAATCTATGCAATATCGAACTCACTATGCCCTAAACAGCCACCTGCTGAAACCTGAAGTGATGGTTGAATGGGGCAGCTCGACTAGTACTGGTGACTCTTGACAAATTGGCCCCTACCCTAGAAGAAGAAAAATTGAAGCTACAAAATATAAGGATCCTCTAGTCAACAACCCTACCATGAGCCTGATGCCGCACTAACTCAACCTCTTGGCATGATCTACCATGGCCTAGAATAAAGCCCCAGAAGCTACTACCTGTAGAGTCGCAACTTCAATTAGAGTGTCAAACCCTTGATGAACCATCTCACTGTCTGATCCTCGGTGGGGAGCCTAGAATCATACTCCACGATCGATAGCCCTCTCTACTCTAAAGTAGTGAACTCATTCCTCCTCCTATCTTTCAAAGTATGGGGAACATTCTTCTCGCAATATAGTTAGATGTATAGGGTGTTCCACCCAGAAAATTGAAGGTCTACGAGTCTAATTTCCAAAGCATTAAATCGTTGTTCGATACAGAATAGGATTAGAGAGATATTGGCATTTTCGTGAGAATGCACAGGCAGCTCCTTTTGGAACCCACTATGGCGGTGACCGACCTTCCTTTGTTTTAAAATCCTTTGAAGGGGCCATTTTTTGTCATCTTCAGTTGAAACTTCATCTCCGCACCCCCCAAAGCCCTTTCTAACAAGTTCATGAAGATCCAAGAGAAAATTCAAGTGTTCTCATCCAAAATCAACATAAAAGATTAGCTTAGGTGAGGAATAAAGTTTCTATGGTGTTGTGGTGACATTAAGGGTTGCAGTGAGCTAAGAGGAGCTGGGACTTAGAGTTGTAGTTTCTTTATAAAGTAAGTATATTATCTCATTACTTGGTTTTAAGGTTATTTTTATGTTGGTTGATGTAGATGATTGAAGGAAGCACAAACTAGCACCTAGAAATGCTATTTGAGATTGTTGAGTTTCATGGACTATTTTCTTTTTATTTTGAGGGATATAAGGCTGGAAAAATTGATCAATATACTTGTTATGTTGTTATAGATATGTTTGAGTTAAAGTAAGAAATTCATAAAGGGTGACATGGGTCATATGGGTTTCAATGCAGCTCGTCGTGATATGTTGATGACTTATTAATGAAATATATTGTACCCTATTGTTGATGTTGTTCTTATTGTATTGTTCTGGTCATTGTAGTTGATGTGTGGAGTTGGAGGAAGTCAAAGTTATAGGGGTGATGCTGCCCAAATTTATATAGACAAGTTACTAACTTAGAAGATTCAAATTAAGTTCCTTCTTGGCATTAGTCATAAACCTTGTTGTATAATGTAGATTAAGTAGTATAGTGGAATGCTTGGAAAGTATTGAGGAGACAAGGAGATTGAGGTATGTTAAGGCACATTCATTCTTTCTTTTGGCATGACTCCAACGAATGACACGAAAGCGAACGATATTCATAAAAAGACTCGATTCTCACTAGTTGTAGAAGCATACATTCTTTTCTCTCTATGGATAATGAACGGAATATGATATTTCTCTTGAACTCTCCATGAATCATTGTTGTTGGTATTTTCTATTTCTTATAAACATCGTATGATTGACGAAGCATCTCACATGATGTATTCGGAGGTATACCAACTTTACGTCACTCCGATGATCTTGTGGTATCTTTCATGGTTACGATAAGTTTTAGAAGTCTTTCTATGACCCGGCCCCGCTAGCAAGGGACTCGGTATGCCATCCTGGCCGCCATCCCCATCTCATCATATCATCATATATATATATACCGTACCCGGCCCTCTAGTGAGGGACTCGGTGAACAATGCAGTGGAATGTGCACGAATACGTACCCGGCCCGGGACTCGGTGAAAGATGCATTGAGGCATGCACGAGCAGAGTAGTGAGAAACCATATGCACATAAATCATTTCCAGAGACTCAATGAAATAGTACAAACGGACCGTCATTTGAAAGTCGGGACAAAAGTTATATCAAAAATCTTTCAGACGTTACTCGGAAACATATCCAACGGCATTTTAGAAATCATAGCAACGTATCGGAGTCATAAGTATACGAATCACCTATTCAGACTCAATAGATAAGTATATAATCATACTGGGGGGTCGGAAAAATAGTCATATTAAGTTCTTTCAAAAATAGGTCATTAGAACCAAACATAGAAAGTCGCGGAACCCGCGGGCGAGCGTCAACCCAATCTGGGTCCGCCTATGAAAGTTACGAACCTTATTCACTTTAGGACTTCCCACGAACATATCGAAGTGATCCGAGCCCTTCTGTGAAAGCTACGGACGTTCGTAGTTTCGGAATCGTTTAGAAACAAAATTCTTTTTGAAAACAAAACTTTCATGCAACTTTTGAAATTTAGTCATGCAAAAGACATGAGAGCCATAATTCGACTACATTACGAATACGGATATCAAGAAACAAATAAGGATCACAAACATGTCCGGATCGCAAGAATAGAGTTACCTCGGGACTCGTGTCATAACTTACTTTCAACTAGGACATGCCAAGAAAAAGAAGGGTTGAGCTTTACATACCTTGTTCGCTTCCTACGCTAGTCAAGCCTAACTCTCGGGCTTCCAACAATCTACAACAACGTCATTAGATATCAACCATTAGCCATAAACACTTAAGAATCCAATTCCAAACTAACACTTTGTCTACAGAAATTTGGACAGCACTTCCCCTATAATTTCAACAACCCCGAGAATTCAACTCGGCCAAATCAACAACAACCATACCAACAACCATACTAACAATATCCATAAGTGATTCAAAACGCATTCTAACATTAATAATTCCTTTCTACACAATTCGACAACATTTCATTTATATTCAAATAAACTACATATGATCAAACCAATACCAATGCTCACATATTCAATTACTAATTCGCAACCATCCAAACAAAATTTAAGAACATTCCAAACAATATGCCATGGAACCCGAAACCACCAATTTCCATAGGGACAACAACAATACATTTCTTTCTTCCAAGTTCATCAATGACACCAATAATCCACACATTTACAACATTATTTCCATAAATTCAAGAAACTATGTTAGAATCACTTTAGGTTCTAAATCAGCCCACAACCAATCACAACTTCAATTTGAGTCATCAAACCTTCATTTTCATCACATATTCCATAACAACAACAACCAAAACACTAAGTAAAATCAATTCATTCCTTCTACACAAACAATCCATATCCACGGCCACACACCATCATACAACATTTCATGGTTTTCATCCATTTTCATACACTATGACATGTCCAAAACATCCATAAAACATGTAAAGGAGGATTGAATCTTACCTTTTTCTTTCAATTCTTCCACTCGGCTAGGATCCTCCATAGCTAAAACGAATGGTTTCCTTGTTCCAACGACTACTCCACGTTGTAGAGGACCTTCCAATTAGTAGAGAAACAAGGAGAAAATAATTTTTCTCTTTCAATTTCCATGGACCATGTTCGGCCATCCCATGGCCGAACTCCCTCTCTCTCTTTTCTTTCCTTTTCCTCTCAAGTTTCTAGAGTTTGCAACTTAATGAATATATCTTATTTGGTCATCATATATATATATATATATATTTTTATGGCACATGGCCGGTCATGCTCCCCTATTTTTTTCCAATTTTCTCCAATTTTCTAGAATTCTCTTAAGTGGTCAAAGATGAATTCTAGTTTTGCATGGTCATGAATTATATACATATATTTATACATTACCCCCTAAAAATATGAAATGAACACATGGCCCCCTTGATGGCTTGAAACCATTGGCTAGCCATATGTAGGTCCCACGGCCACATGGCTAGTTGTGGCTATTTTATGAAATAATTTGTTTCCACTCTTGGCCCTTCATTTTCCTTATTCCAATTTTGCCCTTAATACTCTATACCAATAAAAGGATGAATATGCAACTTATGCATTCCTAACAAAACTGAGAAAAAAATAACCTTGTCCCTAACTTTCCATGATTTACTCGGAATATCTCGATGTACAAAATACGGGATATAACATCCTTCCCCCCTTTGGAACATTCGTCCTCGAATGTTCAACTAGTCTCATAAGGTTTTCTAAGGACCCTGGGGTTTCCTTTATTACCACGGCATATAATCTCATCTATCGATTATATCTCTTTCATATCTCTTGCCTCAAGTCGTCTCTTCCGCTATCGTTGTTTCACCACACGAACTCGGACCCTTATAATCGTAGCACAAGCACCTATGACTTTGCATCTTATTGACAATAACTCTAGCAAATTCCAATCTATAGAATTTACGGGGTGTAATATCCTTTTCTCCTTAGGAACCGTTATTTCCTCTTTAAGGTTCGACTATTAGTTTCTCAATCCTACCTTAAAACATACGTCAGTCTCTTCTCACTCTTACTTAATTCCTTCATTGCCTGCAATCCATTTTTTTCGTTTCTTTGCCTTCATGTATTTGACCGGAATTTAGCTAACCTTTCACTCTTACCCGAATCTTTGTTTCCATTACTATAGCCTTGAGTTATCATGCCATAACCACCCACCGTTCTACAACATTCCCTTTCTCTTGTTCCCTTACTAATAGGCTATTACCTTGCTCGTACCTCCGATTTCCTTATATTAGCGGTCCTTTCGTCAGTCTTTATTCCTTGTTAGCTTTCCTATGCCGACTTTTTATCATTATAGCTGCACGACTTCACGTTGATGCTTCCTGTGATTCCATAGCATGTGTTCTCATGTTTAAATTACTTAGCGGTCCATAACCTTCTTCTAACATCCGGTGGACTCTCTTATTTCCACTTGTGAGAGCAATATTTTCTCTTTCTTCCAAAGTTTTCCAAACTACTAATCGCCTTTTCATTCCAAGTGTCTTCTTGAGTTCGGGATCACCTTTTGCTCACGCCCTTTTTGTACCTTTAGTTAAGAAATCTTTCTTGCCCTTTACTCTCCTATCACTCATTATGTTGCAATCTCTGTAAGAATATACGAAGGTGTTCAGATTAGTCCAAGGAATACCTCAGCGCCGCTTTACTAATCCTCATTTCCTACCTTGTTTTCCCTTCTCTTGTCTTACTTCTGGTACCGAGACAGATCCTTAGTTCAACCATAGCCGTGCCTCGTCCGTCCTCAGCACTAATTCTATTTTTGTAATTGGCTTAAACCGTCGTTACATTTTTCTGTAGTGTCCCCGAAATATCACAACTGCATTGTCCTTGTTAAACCTTCGCTCTTCTTACCAAATACTTACTTAGTCTTATTCTTAGCATACCAATACTTACGGGTGACATCGCTATCCTTGTACAACTTGTATGAAGTACGTTCAATCTTAGACATGGTCCTTTCGTCCTCTGGCTCGTCATGCTCTGCATATCTTATTCATACCAAAGCTCGCTCGTCCTATTTTGTCATATTTCTTTCCCTTCCTTTAACCGCTTTCGACTCCCTCACTACCTACCGTAAGGTTTTCTATTCCCTCTTCTTTATCATACAAGTTGCAATAGCATTAGCGACACCTTTATAGCCAACATCTTGGCCCTTAATCTAGCATAGCATCGCTATCCTTCCTACTATTTCTTAAGTTGTTCCAATAACATCTTCTTGTCACACTCTTTCCTCATACACGTCCACTTTCTAACGTCATATCATTCAAAGTCTCTATAAAACTTCTCATACTACCTTAAATACCATTCCTAACTTTCATCCACTTATTACTGGTTTTCCGATCTCACTAGCTTATTTCAGTAAAGGGGTCTCATTTGTAGCTCAAGCATCCATATCAAACACATTATCGTGTCAGTTGTTTCTATCTCGTCCTAGCGTTTCTCTTACCCGCTTCCCCCCTTTAGGGGTGTGCTCATACCATTATCCGTTTATATTTTGCCCCATGTTCTTATTTCCAACCTCAGTTAGGCAGCATTTTTGTTCCAACGATAAGTATCCAAATTTCTCTTGGCATATTATCCTTATCCCGACATATCTCGGTGCTTTCTTTAGTATCCCCTTGTCGTTCCTCCCGTTTATGTCTTTCTTTTATTGTACACACGAGGAATCTTATGCTACCTCTGTGTCATACAGGACACTCTACTCCTATATAATCCTTTTCTCATTTTCAAAACGCACTTCCGTTCACCCGCGTTTATCCGTATCATACCCGCCATCTCCTAGCACTCATTTTACTTCGTTTCCCATCTTCCCATAATCGGCCTTCCACAATACCCCGTTACTTATGGCACTTGTGTCCTCCGTCATACACATTATAACCTATTACTACGCCGTTGTCTCGCTTTCTTCTTATTTCCTCCTTTCCGTTAACTCCTTCCTTTCACCGACCTGATCCGCCCAGTCCTACGCGACCTCTTAAGGTTTCTGCCCACTCCGCAGACTCTAATTTTCCTTAGATTAATCTAACTTCTCATTTTCCTCTTACGTCTGAGGTTGTAAGACTTTTCAGAAAACTTCCCAGGGGGGTCACCCATCCTAAAATTTCTCTCACTCCAGCACACTTAACTTTGAAACTTTGATGAAATACGACGCTTTAACGCCCGTATGATTGCGTCCACCTCACCGCATGACCTTCATCACCTAATGGGGGTAAATTGAGATCTTAACATATCCCAAAACGTCCCCACAACACGTCTCATCAGCTGTCTTACCAATGCATTCCTATCCGTCACAGTTCTTTTTCCTTCATACCCCTGTCTTACTCGTATCATTACTTCCCGTGACTATAATCTCGTCATATTTTTCTCCTACTCATCGACTTAGTCGATGCCTTAGTATATCACTCTATCCAAACCTACCAGCCCCTTTCCAAATCATCTCTTAATATCACTAATCCGTTTCAAATTCCTTATTACCATATTCCTATCGACCTCCTATTTACTATTATCACCAACTCCACAATTAACTTATTCCTAAAGGCGACCGTACTCACGGCTCGGTCAAATCCCATTGTTACTATTGACACGCCCCTTTCAAAACATATGCCAAACTTATATCTCATTCTCATATTATTATTTTCGAAAAATTTCCGGCGAGTTTCCTCTCGTATTCCTTACTATCCCAAAACCTCGCACGCAGAAATACCAACCAGTTATACACCATCACATATATGTATATATCGTATCATATCACGGCCACACAGGGCTCCCAATATCATCCACAGTACAAAAATGATTAACTTACCTCGTACGTCCAACTCAAGTTGCACCTGTTATACTTTCCTTTTTACTTTCCCTTTCAGTTTTCAACTTTACATTTCAATTCTACGTCAATACTGTACTCGACATATATCTTTCATACCTTTTCTTACCTGCGTGCTTTGTAACTTCCAATATCATCGGTCACCTCCTTCGATCAATGTCGTTCTTCTGCTGAAATTGAAGATTAGTATAAGAAATCTCATTTCCTATGACTTGGCTCTATGGCACGATCTAAGAGGTGAAAGAAGAGTAACCATCCTAGATGCCCCGTAGCCTCCTGTTTATAAATGTGGCCGGCTTCACACCATAAACAAGGACTTCACCGGACACGACTTTGCAAACAACCCCTAGGACGAATCGCTTCGATACCAATTTGTCACACCCTTAATCCGACAGGTGTGATGGGCACCCGACCCTTACCTAGGGCCGAGCGAACCCACCGACTTCGTAATACTCATATAATCATACCGGGCCCTTAACCATAACATAAATACATAATGAAAGCTTTTTGGAAACACACACATGCTCTTCATCTTTTCAAATCTAATAAAATCGTAAACGTACAAAATCGTAACAAAATGCATAATGACACATCGCTCACATAGCCGCTTACCATAAACCGACTTATCATACACTCGACTCTGTCTGCAAAGTCTCTAACATCAATCAGAATGCCATAACATGGATACTCCGACTCGGCTGCACTCCCGGAGGAAATGGAGCTCGCCAACCCAGCTGGAACATCTTCTACTAATATCTTCAGCTCATCTGGGTGTACCTGCGCGGCACGAGACGCGACCGAAGAAAGGGGGTCGTCCGAATATGTACCGAGTATGTAAAGCATGGAGTACGTAAACGGGTCATAATCGAAGTAGAATTGCGTAAACAAGTACAATGACCGTAAAAATCATAAGACTTGCCTTTTAAAACATTTATCATGCATATACATATATCGGTAGGTAAAATCATATCATAATCGTGTCATCATATCATCGTACATATATACCGTACCCGGCCCTCTGTAGGGACTCGGTGAGTAAAATCATATCATAATCATGTATGCATGCATATATATATATATATATATATATATATATATATATATATATATATATATATATATATATATATACGGACTCGGTGAATAGGAATATGCGTGTCCCGGCCCCGCTAGCAAGGGACTCGGTATGCCATCTCTATATATATATATCCCCATCTATCATATCATCATATATATATATAAACGTACCCGGCCCTCTAGTGAGGGACTCGGTGAACAATGCGAAATGTGCACGAATACGTACCCGGCCCGGACTCGTGAAAGATGCATTGAGGCATGCACGAACGTAGTAGTGAGAAACCATATGCATATAAATCATTTCCAGAGACTCAATGAAATAGTACAAACGGACCGTCATTTGAAAGTCGGGACAAAAGTTATATCAAAAATCTTTCAGACGTTACTCGGAAACATATCCAACGGCATTTTAGAAATCATAGCAACGTATCGGAGTCATAAGTATACGAATCACCTATTCAGACTCAATAGATAAGTATATAATCATACTCGGGGGTCGGAAAAATAGTCATATTAAGTTCTTTCAAAAATAGGTCATTAGAACCAAACATAGAAAGTCGCGGGACCCGCGGGCGAGCATCAACCCAATCTGGGTCCGCCTATGAAAGTTACGAACCTTATTCACTTTAGGACTTCCCACGAACATATCGAAGCGATCCGAGCCCTTCTGTGAAAGTTACGGACGTTCGTAGTTTCGGAATCGTTTAGAAACAAAATTCTTTTGAAAACAAAACTTTCATGCAACTTTTGAAATTTAGTCATGCAAAAGACATGAGAGCCATAATTCGACTACATTACGAATACGGATATCAAGAAACAAATAAGGATCACAAACATGCCCGGATCGCAAGAATAGAGTTACCTCGGGACTCGTGTCATAACTTACTTTCAACTAGGACATGCCAAGAGAAAGAAGGGTTGAGCTTTACATACCTTGTTCGCTTCCTACGCTAGTCAAGACTAAGTCTCGGGCTTCCAACAATCTACAACAACGTCATTAGATATCAACCATTAGCCATAAACACTTAAGAATCCAATTCCAAACTAACACTTTGTCTCAAAAATTTGGGCAACATTCCCCCTATAATTTCAACACCCCGAGAATTCAACTCGGCCAAATCAACAACAACCATACCAACAACCATACTAACAATATCCATAAGTGATTCAAAACGCATTCTAACATTAATAATTCCTTTCTACACAATTCGACAACATTTCATTTATATTCAAATAAACTACATACGATCAAACCAATACCAATGCTCACATATTCAATTACTAATCCGCAACCATCCAAACAAAATTTAAGAACATTCCAAACAATATGCCATGGAACCCGAAACCACCAATTTCCATAGGGACAACAACAATACATTTCTTTCTTCCAAGTTCATCAATGACACCAATAATCCACACATTTACAACATTATTTCCATAAATTCAAGAAACTATGTTAGAATCACTTTAGGTTCTAAATCAGCCCACAACCAATCACAACTTCAATTTGAGTCATCAAACCTTCATTTTCATCACATATTCCATAACAACAACAACCAAAACACTAAGTAAATTCAATTCATTCCTTCTACACAAACAATCCATATCCACGGCCACACACCATCATACAACATTTCATGGTTTTCATCCATTTTCATACACTGTGACACGTCCAAAACATCCATGCAAACATGTAAAAGAGATTGAATCTTACCTTTTCCTTTCAATTCTTCCACTCGGCTAGGATCCTCCATAGTTAAACGAATGGTTTCCTTGTTTCAACGACTACTCCACGTTGTAGAGACCTTCCAATTAGTAGAGAAACAAGGAGAAAATAATTTTTCTCTTTCAATTTCCATGGACCATGTTCGGCCATCCCATGGCCGAACTCCCTCTCTCTCTTTTCTTTCCTTTTCCTCTCAAGTTTCTAGAGTTTGCAACTTAATGAATATATCTTATTTGGTCATCATATATATATATATTTATGGCACATGGCCGGTCATGCTCCCCTATTTTTTTCCAATTTTCTCCAATTTTCTAGAATTCTCTTAAGTGGTCAAAGATGAATTCTAGTTTTGCATGGTCATGAATTATATACATATATTTATACATGCCCGCCTACAAATATGAAATGAACACATGGCCCCCTTGATGGCTTGAAACCATTGGCTAGCCATATGTAGGTCCCACGGCCACATGGCTAGTTGTGGCTATTTTATGAAATAATTTGTTTCCACTCTTGGCCCTTAATTTTCCTTATTCCAATTTTTCCCTTAATACTCTATACCAATAAAAGGATGAATATGCAACTTATGCATTCCTAACAAAACCGAGAAAAATAACCTTGTCCCTAACTTTCCACGATTTACTCGAATATCCCGACGTACAAAATACGGGATATAACACATAGGTACTTCGTAAAAGATAAGAGCATCCTTTGTGCCAAGCTAGAGATGGTTTAAAACATTAGCCAAAGAAACATAAGCACGAATTACATAGAATCATGGGTAGGACATCCATCTTGGTTCACCTTCATTATCATCTAAGAATATCATTGTTATAATACCGCTATAAGTGGGATGCATAACGAAATGGATTGGGGCACGAGTATGTGGTAACATGGATAACATAATCATAGGCATCAAAATCATCATCAGATTTGAAAAGCACTTAGATGCTAGAACATGGACATGAGTATAAAAGCATGATAGATACGTGAGACCTGGATACGATTTAGCTCTTAGACATGAGCACACCTGATGTGCGAAACATAAAAGGACATTCCCTTGCATAGCTTACTATTATATCAAGTCTTAATACTTGTATCTTAAACATAGAGTGTAAAGAACTAACATAGGCATGAAATAGGTACGAAAGGCACGAGTAGAGTACGTCTGGGCATTAGTACCACATAGTACATGAATTACTCTTGAATTGGAACTCGTTATATCCTTAAAACTCGCTTTTCGATCTAGAACTTTATCTCATAATATAATTACCTAGTACTTGATCTCAACAAAGATGACAAAAATCACATTCTACGCACCTTATCTTGGCTACATGAAACTGTGATCCTCTGACATAATCTTTTTAACGCCTATCAACTTGCGAAACACATAGTTTATATCAGCACCTTATCGCACGATCTCCCCCTTAGTTCAAAAGCTGACGTTTAAAGCCTGTGGATCTCTTAAGTTAGCGATAAGTGGTCATCTAGTGGTTCCGCCAATTTCCTCTAAAATACTGACGACTCATTTTCTTCGGCTTACTTCAAGCAAGTCTTACTTATCGGGAAAAATCGTATTACTTAAATGAATGGGTTTCTAATGTACATAATCGGCATACTAGCTTTGTTAGTCTCTGGAAAACTCTTTTCCGATAACTCTTAAAGGCTCTTTCTTCCGTAGCGTGCTCTCTTACTTTTCTTAGATGGTTTTCTTCTTTCACCAATTTCTATACCTTAAATTTAACTTAAACCCTTTAGGTTCTAACACGCATTCAGTGTATTCGATGTTACCCACTTAGTAGTGCTAACTTGACTAAGTAACTCAAATCGTACTTCTACTAACTCTCAATAAAAATTTCTAATTCACCGTATCTATTCAAACTTACTTACTATGCTTCTGTTAACTACTTGCTAGCATCATATTCTCTAATTCTTCTCTGAAAAGTGAAGCATAAGGTTATTTCTAACTTTTTCTCCTTATCTGACTCTATTCTGGGGTTATATACTATCTTTCCGAACTATAGATACGGATCACACTTAGAAAATTTCATTTCGTCTCAAAACAAGAAATTGGAACAACTAACCCCAAACTCCCTATACACTTTCAAAATTATATCATACTATACAAATCAGGGATAAATACTTGATCACATAACCTAAGAGGGAATTGTCGTATCTTTTATCTCATACTAATATCTGCTTCTTGTAGTAATTTACTGACGTCATAATCTCTAGGTCTGATATGAATAAGCTTAAATAATTTAAAACTAACCCTAAAAAAATTCAATATCGTCTGCTCGTGGTTTTCTTATCGCATCAGTCCCTTCCTAGTCATGTGCATAGATCATATGGCAAAA
>NC_081343.1:18562643-18572474 GCF_029784015.1 Lycium ferocissimum
AATTTTTTTAGGTACATTTAGATACGTCGTAAAGCACTCCAAGGGATAACAGAAGGAGTAAGAAAGGACACATGTGACCAGGGATAAGTATAAGAGGCAATCTGACATAAAATAATCACTGAGAATAATAAGTCAATTGCAAGTAAATGATATTGCAAATCATCTAGGCGCTACCATAAGTGGAACTAAGATAATATTTTATGTAATTAAGGAGTCCGATCAAGGAATTAAAAGTAGATGATAGGGTATATATACAAGGTCGACTAGTACAGAAAGGGATAATCTAAAATAGCACCAGAGATGCTAGACCCTGGAAAATTTCGCGTTACCAAGACTGTAGACGGCTTAGTATGAGCTCAAGGGAGAGTAAAGTTATACAAGGATTAGGAATGAAGATTATATTATATGAGTATAACAATAACATATAGATGACATTTGGAGACCATATGGTGTAAATCAGTTAATACGTTACTTGATGAATAGCCCTCGTAACCGTAAGTTAAGGTGGGGCTCACATGCTAGGGTTTTATAAAGGACATATGAAAAGTTATATGAGTAGTACATGGGAAGTTGAGCAAGTCTTAAGAAGGACCCTTAAGCCAAATATGGGCATAAACCCTCCAAAAGGATGATTTAAAGATATGTTTTCGGATGATGTGACTTAAAGAGGACAACTCGCCATTATAAGTTTGTAATTTGGAAACACACCAAAAATAAAAGTTGTAGATAATTGTAATAGCTTTCAAACCATAGGTCGTGGGTCCTCATTCAATATCGGGATCAAGAGTTATGACCTTTTTAAGTCGGTTCGCGCTCGAACTTATATATAGGGGCAGCATCTTTTCATCATCCAAACACCACAGAAAAATCCCCAAATATTCTGAAAATTTCCCACAAGTTCCAAACCCCAAATTTTAGACCAATCAAGTTTAAACTCCGGATTCGTGTTCCGATCAAGATAGTTGAGATTATATCATACCGTATTGACAAGTGAATTTCGGCCGGAATTCAAGGTGAATATTGAAGATATCATTGCTTTTAGTCGAATAAGGTATGAATCTTCTTGTTGCTATTGATTTAGGTTTAATTACCGTAGATAAAGTTATTATATAGTTGCATAGCAATTTGTCGTTGAAAAATTGATAAACATCATGTGATGTTTTACGTAAAATTTTGGTATTGAGGATGATGTTATTGGTGTTGTTGTTGTTGTTGTTGTTGTTGTGTTTAAAATTATGATTTCGAGCTAGGATATAAACAAGGAGATGTCCGCCGGAATTTTGCGTGATTCTAAAGGAATTTGGTTTAAGGACTTGAGATAGGCATATGACGATAAGTCTAACGGTAGTATAATTTCTCTTGAATATAGATTTGCAAGTTCGGGAGAATAAGCGTTAATTCGTAGGAGATCAATCAGGTATTCTAAGGTTATCGTTTCTTTCATTTTGGCATGATCTATGACAAGTGCGAAACGCAATGATATCCATAATGAATCCACTCCCAAACGTAGGTGAGCCATGTCCTTATGTTTATATCGTTGTCCATATCCCGAGTTCCTTAGCCTCCGGTCTCAAGGGGCAACCACAAGTCACGTTTTCAATGATGTCTAAATCCTTTTAAGTGGACATTCATAAGGTTTCTTTATTCGTATTTGATTTTAAGTCTTGAAGGAGACAAATGAAAAGGGGAAGAAGTTCCCATTTTGAACTAAAAGTTGCTCCAAAGGGAGTCTTTTGATGTTTTACAAAGATTATTATGCATTTGCACATTTATATATGCACGACATGATATTATGGGGCATGGGAAGGGCTATGGCATTATATACGCAAACCACATGATCAGCTGGTATATGATGATTGAGATGCCCGATGGAGCTATTATGATATCATGCCCAACGGGGCGAAGCTCGAAGGAGAAAATGGGTAAAGGTACACATACATATATACATGTTTTCAAATGTACATTATGCTATTATGCCCGAAGGGGCTACGAGTAAGGCGAAGGCATGCATTATATACATATACATAGTCATGACGTATTAAAAGTTCATATGCACAAACATGATTCGTAGTGTTTGTCACATGTACAGATGGGTCAGTTACTCTATTATCATTCGAGTTGAGCTATATTGTTTTAGTTCGGCCTTACATACTTGATACATTTTTCGTGCTGACGCCCTTTTGCCTGGGGCCGCTGCGTTTCGTGCCACGCAGGTGTATGCAGATAAGTAGAAGACATTGGCTATAGGATGTTCCTGTTTATCACTAGATCACAGTTCCATCTCGCTGTAGAGGTTGTTTAAAGCCAAAGTACTTACGTTATAGTATCTCGTGTATGTTAGAGACTTTTGCAGGTAGTGTCCTGTGGATAATGCATCGAGATGTCGACAGTTGTGTAAAGCGACCACGTATATGCTTTGTTTTTAAAGATTTTATTGTGACTAAAGGTTTTCTTTGAATTAACGATAAGGGAGAAGTCCCAGATTTGACGAAAGATTTTCATTGAAAAGTTTGTCATGTTTTACTTGGCGGAAGCGTCATTTCGTAAATTGAAGGTTCACAAAAAGTTGTGACTCATGGATAGAATGGTAGTATGTCACTCACCAGTAGGTTAGTGCCGCCAGCCTCTCGGTTTGTGTCGTGATTAAGTGGTATCATAGTATTTCATCCTGGGAGTTGTCTGCAAAGTCGTGTCCAGTAGAGTCTTGTTTATGGTGTGTTGCTTGCCACATTTATAAACAGGAGGCTATAAGGCATTTAGGATGGTTGCCCTTCTTTCATATCTAAGATCGTGCGATGAGAGCCAAGTCATAGGAAATGAAATTCATCGCACTAACTGTCACGACCCAACTCCGTAAGCGGCGACACGTGCCCTAGTTGGACACTCATACGTACTTTACCCTAAATTGGCAAAATATTAAAGACAAATGTAAATAATAATTTAACAAGGACAAGTGGGTATGCCGCACGAAGGCCGATAAGCCGTCAGCAAAACATAGATAAACTCTAAACGTACGCAAATCTCACGAAACATATACGTAACCCACACCACATGTCTACGTACCCCTACGTAACAAAACATAATCATACGACGTACGTGGCCCCGCCGTACCTTAATAAATACGTACATATGTAGCAGAAAATTTCATATCAAATATGGGCTCCTACAAAGGAGCACTTCAACAAATGCATATAACCTGCAGCCGATCCTCAAATCGCCGTTCGTACCTCGCGCGACACGAAACGCAGCCCCCCGAAGAAAGCGGGCCGCATTTTAAAAATGTACCGAATATGTAAAGTTAAATGTAATAAATAAAATTAAAATCGTAACCGTAATGCGGAAAACGAACGAGGCATAGCTAATCAAAATGCGTACCGTAAATCATACGTAATGCACGCAAAACATACGCAAAAGCCCGCCCCGCTATGGGACTCGTGAACAGCGCAGGCGTCCTTCTCGTCCCGCGCCAAAACACATCATACTGTAGTAGGGAATATCTCCGAAATGTATCGAACATACTAAGTGGCCACATCGAACATAATCACCGATATCGATAAGCGTACATGGCACATCATACACCACAACCTACGTACGTATATACCCTCTCACACGGGCGCGGCGAACAATGTGTGCAGACATACGCTTGAGAACATATCCCGGCCCGGCTCGCTGGGGGAATATTGAGGCATCCACGAGTGAGTAGTGAGAAACTAATGCAATAAAAATATCATAAAAATTCCCAGAGACTCAACGAGGCATATCGGATAACGAATCAAGTCAATAAAATCGAACCGAGTCGTAGACGTACCTTTGACATCACTTTGGATTATGTCAAAATTAACTTTCGTGAGTCGAAGTACATATCAAAACGTTTCATAGACTTAATGGGATATTTAAAATGATTTTGTTTAGTAGCTAAAACATTTCTTAAAGCCGCTCGAAGACAAATCGTAAGTACAAAAGAGTAAAATCGTAAATAAGGGGCCCACCTCGGTCAATTGAGGTGGTGGACGTAAATTTTAATCATTTGGCTTCATAAAGTTATTTAGGAAAGTTTCAAGCGATTCGGGTTCATTTGCAAGAAATACGAAGGTTGAAGCGTTCTTATATCCAAAAACAAGCTTCATGATTCAATTATACCGAATGAATAGTAGTTAAAATCAAACTCGAATTCCTAGGAGCAAGAATTATCCCCGAAGGTCTTTCTGCCTAATAGGTCTAGGACGTGCCAAACAAAGAATAGGGGTAGCTTTACATACCTTTCTTGTCCCTTGCACCTGCCAAAGCTTCAATCCCGTTTCGTCAGAAATCTGCAAATGGTCATCTTTACCTAGTTACTATTCATGCAAGCTAACATTTCAACCTTGTTTTCTATCTCAAGCTACCGAAATTTCGCAAAGACTTCCCCTATAAATACGCCACCCCGAGAATTAAACTCGGCCAATTACATCAACACAATACCAACCAAACATTCTAACAACATTACCATTCAATTCAAAATATATCATAATGCCAATAACTCTTATCCAAATATTTCAACAACATTCCAAATGTTCAATTCAACTTCATATATTCAAACTAACATCAATACTTACATGTTCAAGTAGCAACTGCGCTGCCATTCAAATACGATTTAAGAGCGTTCCAAGGAATCCATACAATATTCAAGACAACTCAAACACTAGGCCATCTTACCCGAAATCTTGCAACTACATTGGAACATCACAACACATTTTCTTCCTTCAAAATTCACAAACTACATCAACAAACCATGCTTTAACAACATTATTCTTACAAATTCAAGAAACTACATTAAAGCCACATAAACCCTTAAATCAGCCCACCAAATTTAACTTCAACTTAGGATCATTAAACTTCATTTTTACATCATATAATGCACGACGACAACAACAAAAACACCATATAACATTAGCTCACCATGGCTGCCCCAAACCAGCCCCTATACGACCAACATCATCATGTACAATTTCATGAGTTTCATTCCTTTTCTACACACTACATCAACACACAAACATGCTACATTCAATGAATTCATCACCCTTAAACATACAACACACAAGCACGGCCAAACATCACTATCCACGCTCAACTTCAATGTCCATATTTTCATAATTTTCATTCGTTTCAACACATTACAACACAACTAAGAACACTAAATGAAATCAATTCATCATGTCTTACAAAAACAGCCCACTATTTGGCCATAGCCTAACATACACGCCACACCAACATCTACATACCCATGTATTTCATTGTATCTCACATACTACAACACATAACCCATCTATAACACATGAAAATAGGATTAGAACTCACCTTCTTCCACTCCCTCTTCATTCGGCTAAGGCAAGGATTTGCTAGAACAAGAACTTCGCTTGATTCAACAACCACTCTTACGTTGTTTAGCACCTTCCAAAGAGTGGAAAACATGGAAGAAAATAATTTTTTGTGGTGAAATCTCCATGGCCAAATTCGCCAAATTCCCTGAAACCGAACACTGTACTCTCCTTTTTTCTCCATATTTCTTCATCTTTCTAGAGCTTAAAGATGACTAAATAATGCTAAGTCATCTTATAATATAAGTGTGTCATGGTCCACAAGTCACGGCAAGTCACATGGCTTTTAATTTCATGAAAATTACTCTCCAATTCTTCACTTTTGTCTCCATATTTCATGAAACACTAGTCTCCATAATTTCACTTTCAACCCCACGTTTTTCTTAATGTCTCATTCCAACAAAATAACAAGCAACTTTCGCTTTAAACAAAAATCGTGGTTAAAATTTTTACTTCATATCCCGGAATCCTCTTGTCCTTAACTTTCCGCAACTAGTCCAGAATGTCCCGACGTACAAAAGTGCGGGATATAACATCACATCATCATCATAAGTATATATATATGTATAACATGCCCCGGCCCCAGCCGAGGGGCGCGTGAACAATGCAAAGGAATTGTACGAATACACGCCCCGGCCCGGACGCAAAGGAAAGATGTCATAAGAACAACCGCACGAGCAGCAAAGGAGAAAACCATATGCAAAAATAAAATATAGCACATTTACGTAGACTCAAACATAATTCAGATGACAAACCATATGACAAACTAATGTAATAATCATAGCGTACGTTGATTCGTGATATCACAATATATGTCAAAATAAGCTTTTTGTAATCATTTTCATGTTTCAACCTACATTATAGGACTTATCAAAAGAGTTCAAACGAATGCCATATAATAGTAGGGAGAAAGTAGCCAAAAGTTTCCTTTGAATTCTACCTCACAATAAGTCAAACCCGAACAAATCGAAAGACTCCTGAATGGTGGGCCCACCTCAGGTCAAATGAGGTGGCATACATAATTTACATATTTTGCTTCATTATAACACTTATGAGGGTTTTAAAGTAATCGGGTCCTATTCGCACAGGTTCTAGACATTTAAGCGCTTTTTCTAACTTTTCATAACATTTTCAATTCAATTCTACCTAATGAAAAGCGAGTCAATTCGAACGTAGATTCGAGGGTGTGGTCGCCCCTGCTCGTATCAAAGCCTATCATACCTAGGACGTGCCAAGAAAAGAATAGGTAAAGCTCGACATACCTTATTCGCTCCTTACGCCTTTCCAAATTCACTTCTCGTTTCGCCAAAAATTCGCAAATGGTCACATTGACCAAGCATTATTCACGAGACTTACAATTTTCAAGCTTAACCAATATTGTTCTACAACAATTGGGCAAGCATCTCCCCGTACATAGCATCCCGAGATTCAACCTGCCCATTTCAACAACAACCAAACCAATAACCAAGTTACAACATCAACCATCAACTCAAAATACATTCTAACTTTAATGGCTCTTTTTTCTACTAATTCAACAACATTCATAATATTCCAATAACTTACCTCAACTACTTACATTCAAACCGATATCGACATTTATACATTTGATTACTAATTCAAACCATTCAAACAATATTCAAGGACATTTCAAACAATTCACACAATTCTCCAAACAACTCAAACCATACTCCA
Organism: Lycium ferocissimum; assembly: GCF_029784015.1. Classification (NCBI taxonomy): domain Eukaryota; kingdom Viridiplantae; phylum Streptophyta; class Magnoliopsida; order Solanales; family Solanaceae; genus Lycium; species Lycium ferocissimum. The sequence goes on from NC_081343.1 coordinate 18,569,693, forward strand.
CCTCACCCGAATTCATCTCCAAACTCGAAAGCAACACCAAACACATTCTTATCTTCCAAATTCATGATTCACAACATTAATCCACATACTAGCAATGCAATATTCATAAAGGTAAAAATTACATAAAATTCACATAAATTCTCAAGTCATGCTACAACCAACACAACATCATTCTAAGTCATCAAACTTGCATTTTTCCTTAAAATCCATAACGTCGACGACCGAAACACTAACGACAATTTGTTCATTCAAGACTACATAAAAAGGGCCATTCGGCCAACACCCATTACTTACACAAAAATGATTTTCAATCTTTTCTCCACTCCACAACAATCAAAACATGCTAACTAACATCAATACATGTCTTATACCACAACACACACACATACGGCCAATTCCATCATGTACGGCCCACTCCAATTTCCTTCCTAACATGATTTTTCTTCCATTTTAGCATACAACAACACATGTACACCATCTATAACACAAGAAAACAAAGTTAAACTCACCTTTCTTCTTCAATCCTTAACTTGACCAAAGTTGGTCGTTAGTGGGAAACGAACGGATTATTCTCCGAAACAACGCCGCCACGTTACTTAGCACCCTTGAATTAGTAGGTTTGCTTGGTGGAAATAATTTTTTTCTTGCTCAACTCTTGATCTCTCCCTTCTCTCTCTTGGCCGAATATGGCCTTTGTTTTTCTCCTCTCAAGCTTCGATTTTTCTTGAAATTTCTAAGAGATAAAGTGATGAAATGATCCCTTGTCATCTTTTTATTTACCCATACTAGCCAACCATGTGGCCTTGGCCCATACAAGTGGCCGGCCACCATGCCCTTTATTATTTTTTTTTTTTGAATTTTCAAACTTTCCCAAAATAGCTCACTTACTAAAAATGGAAAATTCCTCCCGTTGTTTTCTTAACATTTCCGAGACATCAAAATCACACAATTTAAGCCTTTAAGACCATCGAAAGTCTCTCAGGATAGCCTTTGTTCCCTAACTTCTCATAACTCAATACGTTGTCCCGTTGTTCAAAATAATGATATAACAATTCAACCCGCCTAACTATCAACAACAACGCCAAAGAATCTTACCAACAATTTCAATAATCACCCAAGATACATTCTAACAATTTAATCAATATACTACTTCCTTCAAGGCCTTCCAACTCCAATGAAAACAATAACAACCTAATAATTCATACACCAACAATATCATACTAGTCTCATTATCTCCCATGTATGCAAGAACATTATATTGCATTTACATAAACTTACACAACAAATCTCCCCCCCAAAAATTTTCACTAAACTCATTAAGCTTCTATTTGCAACATGAAATCCATAACACAACAACCAAAATAAAAAAACATCTCACCCTTCTTTCCCCCTAAACTATACACGGTATACACCTAATTTTACATCACACGGCCCCCCTTTTTTTTCTGCCCCATTTAATTCCTCTATTTTATACACCATACCAGCACAAGCATCCAAAACGTAAAAAAGGGAAATGAATTCTTCCTTCTTCCTTGATTCCCACTTGGTTTTGAATTCAAATATTGAACATTGTTTTCCCTTTTCTCCAAAGAATCTCTCCTTGCTAAGGGCCCTTGGGGGATTGTTTGGCGAAGAGAAGATTTTTGGATTAAAATTTTCCAAAAGGGTTTTTGGGGAGGAGGTGGCCCAATGGCCCCCTTTTAATTTTCCTTTTTTCTTGTTCCCCTTTTTCTTGAAATTTCTAGAGTTATGAAGAAAATAAAGGGTTCTTCTATTTAATTCACATGGATTTAATTAAATTGGGCCGGGGCCCAAAGGGGCCATGGTAAAAAACCCCCTTCACCCTTTTTGGGGCCTTTTTTTTTCCTTTTTTTTTTTTTGCCCAATTAGTTAAGGGGGACCTTTGGTAATTTCCAAAGCTATTTTCCCAAATTTGAATTTTTTTTTAAACCCTTCCCCCGTCTTTCACATCAATATTTTCATAGCCAACATTCATATTAAAGAGATCAAAAGTTGCCTCATCTCTGTAGTCACAAGATATATATATATTTTTTTAATGTGCAAAAAACGGGGAAATCCAGAATAGGTTGGGGTTTGAATTTGCTTGGAGAGGAAAAGGTATGTTGGGCCCCTTTCCTTTTGCATGCCTTTTCGTAAATAGGGTGACACGAGCCTCGAGGAAATTTACCCGCGATCCGACCATGTCCGTGATTCTTATTTGTTTTTGGTCTTCGTATGTTTGGGTTGAGAAATATTGGCCCTTATGTCTTTGGAATATTTGATTTTCAAAATTTGCATAAAAGTTTGGTTTTTAAAAGGGGTTTTGTTCCTAAATGATTCCCAAAACTCAAAAACCCAACTTTCAAAAACCCACGCTTGATATGCTCAAAAATGATTCCATGATGTAGATGACTATGTTTTTTTTAAGGGGGGCCCGGCCCGGGGACACTCGTCCGGGGTCCGCGCTTTCCTTTACGTACTTCCCCATGACTTTTACAAGAATAGATATGACTATTATCCCTATTTCAAATGATCGTTTTCCTACCTTTTTAAATTTATGATAATGATCTTTGCCCTGATTTTGGTACGTAACTATGATTTCCAAGTTCCCGATATGTTCCGAGTTTCTTCGAAGAAAATTCCCATTTGCTGTTTTTCTTATAAACAGGTTCGTTTTTATTAACCTATTAAGTCTTTTTGTTTTAAAGTATTTGTTATATAACTTTGTTCGTGTATTCTATTTTTTATTTTTCGCCAAGTCAAGTAGTTATGAATATGCCGT
>NC_081343.1:18572574-18587905 GCF_029784015.1 Lycium ferocissimum
TTGAAATAAAATTTCATGAAAAGGCCAAAGTGGCCGTGTGTTAAGGTGGGACCCACATGTCGGGATTTTATAAGAACATATGAAGATATATATAGGGTGGTACATGTGAAGTTGAGCAAGTCCTAAGAAGTACCCATAAGCTAAAAATGAGTGTAAGCCCTCCAAAAGGGCGATTTAAGAAAACGTCTTCGGTGATCCGACTTCGAGGGGCCAAAACGGTATTATGTGTTTGAATTTGGGAAAAACTCACAGAATGAAAGTTGTAGATAATTGAAATATCTTTCCAACCATAGGTCGTGGTTCACAGGTGACATCGGGATAAGGAGATTTGGACGTTTTAAGGTAGAAAGGTCGATGGCCAAGCCCAACCCGAGCCCAATAGGGTCGGACCATTACCCACACCTTTTTAAATGAAATATCAGCCTTTTCTTTTCATTTTTCATACCAAAACACCAGAAAATTCTGGAGAAAAAGAGAGAGGAGAGCCTAGAGAGAAAACTAATTTTGACCAAAACCGCGCCCCCCGAATTAGCCCGTGAAGAGAAAAGTACGTACGTCACGTTGCCTTCAATTTGAGCTAAAAATCAAACAAGAAGAAGAGGGTGGACATGGTGGCTGCATACTTAAGGTAAGATTAAGGTTCCTTTTCATTGTTAACAAGTTTATTCAGAGTTTTAACGGATTAGAACGGAGGGAATAGTGTGTAGAAATGGATGAAATTCATGAAACTTTATATGTTGATGTTGAGCCGTGAGTATGGGATGTTTTGTGACAAGGAATGAACTAAATTTTATTTAGTATTTTTGGTTGTTGTGTTGTGGATTCTATGATGTAAATAAAGGTTTAATGAATTAAGTTGAAGATAAAATCGTGTGTGGGTTGTTTTGGAAGCCAATATGAATTAAATATAGTTTCTTGTATTTATGAAGATAATGTTGCTAAAGTGTGGATTGTTGGTGTAGTTGATGAATTTGAAAGAATGAAATGTGTTGTTGTTGTTCCTATTGGAATTGGGAAGTTTCGGGTGGAATAGTATAGTGGTTGGATTGTTTGAAATATTGTGTGAATTGTTTAAAGTGTTCTTGAATATTGTTTGAATGATCTCAGATTAGTAATTGAACGTGCGAGCATTGATGTTGGTGTCACGACCCAACCCCGTAGGCCGTGACTAGTGCCCGAGTTGGGCACCCAAACGCATCCATCGAACCCAAATCACACGCAGCTGGCTTACGCGCATACAAATCTCAAAAGCTGTCTCAAACACATCTCAAACCCATTCATATATATATACATATATCGAAAGCCGACAAGGCTATCCGATGGCGCACTGGCCCAAAACATATAATATACAAAACCATCTGTACCGGATAGGCACATAACCCACATATACGTCTACAGGCCTCTAAACAAACCAACAGAATCATATGACGGGACAGGGCCCTGCCGTACCCCTGAACACACACACGCATATGCAATGAACAAGTATATACCAAGATGTAGGCTCCGGGATAAAAGGAGCACTCCAACACGACGAGGAGGATAAGTCTCTCCTAAGCGCGGATCGCCAAGCGGCCGTCTGTACTGCGGGCATGAAACGCAACGGCCCCGAAGAAAAGGGGTCGGTGCGAAATATGTACGGTATGCAAAGCGAAAGTACGATAGTAAATGCGAGTCACACTCGAAACAGGAGTACCGAAAGTAAGTACATTTCCAAAATGCCAAACGTTTATTTTCAAAATAGAAAGCATGCAAAAGGACACAGAAAATATGGTCGCCCGCCTGTCGATGGCGCCATAACACAGCATAGCACCAGAAGGTTTCAAATCTCCGTACAACCCCGAACGCAACACATCATCACAACACATCATAAGTCATATCACAGCATAACTCCATAAAAACGGAACCCCGGCCCTATGGCGAGGTCTCGGGAACCGTAACACGGATAACACCGGAATATATCATAGTGCGCACGACAACAAACCGGCCCGGGAACCGGCGAACGATGTACCAACAAACCTCACGAGCAGAGTCGTGAGTAACCATATGCATAAAATCGTTATCATAGGTTCAAAAAGTAAGTAAAAAGACCATACTTGGGGAATCGGGAAAATCGTTATACCAAACTCTTTCAGATGTCATCAGAAATGTACAAAGGAAGGTCGCGGGACCCACGGACGAGTGTCAACCCGAGCCGGGCCCGCCTATGGTAAACATACTCATCCCACGTCATACTACCTCCCACAGCGATATCGAGGCAATCCGAGCCCTTAGTCGAAAGTTACGGCAGTTCGTAGTTTCAACATCGTTTAAGAATAAAACTCTTTTGAAGACCAACTTTTATGCAATTGTAAGAGAGAAGAAAAATCAATTATTCCAAAAACATCAAAGCCAATATTTCCTCACATCAACATACGATTACCAAGAGACAAACGCAAACCACGGACATGCTCGGATTATGAGAATAGAATTCCCTCGAGGCTCGTGTCGTAGCCTATACACAACTAAGACATGCCAAAAGAAAGAAGAGTTAAGCTTTACATACCTCGCTCGCACACAACGCTAATCCAAATCAAACTTATATCTCGAATTCTCCAAGATCTACATAACATTAATAAATACCAACGTCAACCAAGCATTTAGAAGCTCATTTCCAAACTAACACATAATTCTGTAGAAATTTGGGCAGCACTTCCCCTGAAAATAGACCAACCCCGAGAATTCAACTCGGCCAAATTCAACAACACAACAACACCAACAATATCCATAATCAATTCAAACACATTCGAACATTAATAATCCTTCTCCACACATTCCAACAATATTCCAATTATGCTTACTACAACTACATACTTACAAACCAACATGTAATCAAACTAACGCATATTCAATTATCAATCCAAAACCATTCAAACAACATTCAAGAACTCTTTAAATAATTCATGCAATATTTCCAACAACCCAACAAATACTCCATTCCACCCGAAATGGTCCCCAAACCCGAGAACCTCAACTCTAACACATTTCTCGGTTTCAAATCATGATTTGCTCCAACAATTCATACTCTAACCATGTCATTTCCATAAACATAAAAATTACACTAAATGCACCAAACCTTCCAAATCAGCCCATAACACTTACAATACCAATTTGAATCATTAAACTCTTATTTCCAACATAGGATCCACATAACAACAACAACCAAAATTCCAAGAAAACTAATTCATTTCTTAACACCCATAAAGGCCATATTCGGCCAACACACACCTATATATAAGCTTCATGATTTTCATTCATTTCAACACTCCACAATAACCAAACATGCTACATAAAAATTAGTTCATCACTTAGACACAACACACATGCACACGGCCAACTACCATGTACACGGCTTCAACTTCAAATACAAAGTCTCCATGAATTTCATCCATAACAACATACAACAACATACATAAACCTTCCATAACTCATAAAACAAGATTAGAATTTACCTTTCTTCACGACTCCTTAACTTGTCCAAAGTTGGCCAAGGATGAAAACGAACAATCCAACGCTTGAAACAACAACTCCACGTTACCAAGCACCCTTGAATTAGTAGATTTGCTTGAAGGAATAATTTTTTTGGTGGCTAAATCTTGGACTCACTTTTTTTTCTTGCCCGAATGGAAGGTTATTCTTGCTCTTCAATCTTCTTGATTTTTCTAGCTAATGAAGATGATGATATAATGGTCCCTTAAGTCATTCCTTTATTACAAATAATGGCCACCATGTGGCCATGGCCCACTCAAAGGTGGCCGGCCACATGGCCATGATTTACTCCTCTCTTTCTTTCAATAATTAGCAACTTCTCATAATTCCATCTTTGGTCCCAAAGTTCTTTGATGTTTCCATACCAATAACGTCATACACACTTAGGTCACACGACAAAATTGAAGGTCACACGTCTCGACTTCGTCTCCCGGAATGGTCTTAACCCTAACTTATCTTAGTTAACCCGAATCGTCCCGACGTTCCAAATACGGGATATAACAGTTGGTTTGATTATATATGGTTGAGTCGAATGCCAATGGAATGTCGTCGAATTATGTGTAAAAGAATTACCAATGTTAGAATGCGTTTGAAATTACTTATTGAGGTTGTTGGAATGGTCGTTGGTATTGTTGTTGATGATATTGGCCGAGTTGAATTCTCGGGGTTGTTGAATTTACAGGGGAAATGCTGCCCAAATTTCTGTAGATAAAGTGCTAGTATGGAATTGGATTACTAAGTGCTTATGACTAATGTTTGGTGTCCAATGAAGTTGTTGTAGATTTTGAGAAGCCAAGACTTAAGTTCAGATTAGCTTAGGAAGCGGACAAAGTATGTGAAGCTTATCCCTTCTTTCTTTGGCATGTCTTAGTGGTAAGTAGTCTATGACACGAGCCTCGGAGTAACTCCACTCTCATGATCCTAGCATGATTATGATTCTTATTCATCTCTTAATAATGGTATTCTTAATGTACTAGAGCTATGGTTTTTATGTCATTTGTGTGATTGGATTTTAAAGGTTGCATAAAGATTTTTGTTCGTAAAAGATCCTATGTCTAAAAATGTCCGTAACTTTCATAGACAGAACCGGATTGCTTTGATATGCTCGTAAGTGATTCTATAACGTATAATGATCTTAATTATTATGGGCGGGCCCGGATTGGTTCGATGCATATCCGTGGTCCTCGAGATCTTCCCTCATATAGTCCTAACGACTTTGTTTTTTAAAGAACTTAACATGATTTCCGTTTTGACTCTCGAGCGTCGACTACTTACTTATCCATTGAGTCTGTGATGATGATGTATGTGCATATGGTTTCTCACTACTCTGCTCGTGTGAGCTGTTGCTACTTCTTTCACTGCGTCCCGGGCCAGGGCATGTATTCGTGCAATTCCACTGCATTGTTCACCACGTCCCTCACTAGAGGGTCGGGGCACGTTATATTTACCGCGTCCCTCACTAGAGGGCCGGGGCACGTTATATTTACCGTGTCCCTCACTAGAGGGCCGGGGCACGTTATATGATATGATGATGATGTGATGATATGGGGATGGCGGCCAGGATGGCATATGATGATTCCATTCACCGAGTCCCTCACTAGAGGGCCGGGTACGGTACATATATATATATATATATGATGACATGATGACATGATGCATATGTACATGATGATTTTACTTACCGCGTCCCTCTCTAGAGGGCCGGGGCACGTTATATGTTCATGCATATGATGATTTTACTTACCGAGTCCCTCACTAGAGGGCGGGACACGCTATATGTTTATACTATGATTATATGACATTGACATGCATGATATATGTTTTCAAAGGCAAGCCTTATGATTTTCCATATTCTTTACTTCAAAAGATGATCCCGCTTACTGTATTCCATGCTTTACATACTCAGATATTCCGTACTGACCCCCTTTCTTCGGGGGCTGCGTTTCATGCCACGCAGGTACACCCAGATGAGTAGAAGATGTTAGTAGAAGATGTTCCAGCTGGATTGGCGAGCTCCATTTCCTCCCGGAGTGTTGCCGAGTCAGAGTGCTTTTGCTATGGTATCTGGAGTTATGTTAGAGACTTTGCAGACAGTGTCGTGTGTATAAGATGTCAGTTTTGTAAGCGGCTATGTAAGCCGATGTATTATTATGCATTGTGTTACAAGTTTTGGATGTTACAGCTTTTATTTGATTTGATAAAGATGAAAAGCATATTGTTCTTCGAAAAGCTTTCATTACATTCATGTCATGATTTGAGGGCCCAGCATGATTACGAGTATTACGAGAGTCAGCGGGTTCGCTCGGCCCTAAATAAGGGTTGGGTGCCCATCACGCCCTAACAGAAATTAGGGTGTGACAAGTAGCGAGTATAGAGAGGGCCAGAGGCAACAATATTCCAGATATTCAGGCCAGTACGTGACATTTGCACCTCCTCGGTTGCGGGCAGGAGATTTTATCTCCCCATTTATTTAAGACAGGGTTAGAGCTCGAGAGTTTCGGGTTCCCAGTTCGGAGGCTATCCCAGTCAGAGGAGACCGCCATTACCACGATGCAGCCAGTGTGGTAGGTTACATTCGGGTCAGTGTCGCCGAGGTTCAGATGCTTGTTATATCTGTGGTCAGGTTAGGCATATGATGCGTAATTGTCCATTGACAGGTGGTAGAGTTAGGGCCTAGCCTACAGGGTTGGCAGCAGGTTCTTCTTCGTCCGTGCGCCCCGTAGGGCCGACTCCCCAGGCTTCAGCAGGTCGTGGCAGGGGCAGGGTGGTGGCATCCAGTTCAGGTGGCCCTTGGCCCTGTATTTATGCTTTAGCCGGACGCCAGGATCTTGAGTCCTCCCCTGATGTGGTCACAGGTATACTATCCATATTCTCTCATGATGTTTATGCATTGATTGATCTGGGTTCTACCTTATCTTAATCATGGTCAATACCAACAACGGGTACGTCAACAATATATTCTAGTCAGAAGTACCAACGGTGGGTACGCCAACAATATTATAATCAAGATGGTAAAATAGAATCCAATATCTACCAACAACTCATGGCATCAAGCCAACACAATAGAATAATCAAATCACAACACAACGGGGTGGCTAGCCCCAAACACACAACAGGGCCCAACCAAAGGCAATATCTAACCCAACTTCATACCCAAAGGTTCACATGCTGTCTCCGATAATATAATCTAAATATGTGCTTCACTATACGAAGTCTCACTAATGGTAAGCCATAACCTACCTGGATGGCTGAACAACAAACACCAACAACTCACTCTTTGGCCTTGCCTTTCCGCTGAGCCTCAAAGCCAAAGTAGTCTGAGCATAATTGAAATCTAGATTAGAAATCATGAAGAATGATACTAATATCGCTCTCATTCAATTTAGGTCAGATCCAACCCTAGAATTTGGGGAAAATGGGGCCCACAAGGTCAAAATGAAAAGATCGGAAGCAAAATATCGAATTAAGCACTAGGTGATCATAACCCAATCACTAATTGTTGGTTTACCTCAAGGATAGGTCTAATTTCTAATTTGAAGCAAACCCACAAAGTTGGGTATAAACCCTAATTCTTTGATTCAAGAATTCAACTCTAATAATGTAAGATATATTATTAATAAACTTAGATTCATCAAAATCTAGCATAAACCCCATAAATTTCATCATTAATAAGCCCAGAGAAAATGTTCATCAAAACCCACTTTCATCTTCCATTACTAAGGGATTATTAAGAGAAGGGGGAATCTCTGATGATTAGGATTAATGAAATAGTGAAAGGATTAGGGAAACTTACCACTAAGAATCTTGTCTAAAAATCTCCAAGAACAGATCTCAAGAGTTCTATTTCCGTAATGGCAATAAATGATAGACTAAGGGCTTATTTAAAACACACTTAATGAAATAACGGGCCCGGTACCGCCACGATAGTAACCGGGGCCGCGCCGCTGCTGGGGCCTCCGTAAAATCGTCCCGTCCCGTCTGGGCCAATTCCCTCTTCGTCGTCCCAACGCAACCACAACAACGGCGCCGCTTGGGACAACACTTGTGCCGCCAATGCGGACACTAGGTACCAGAAATCCCCTAATTATCTAAGTGTCAAACAAAATCCCGAACCATTCCCGAGGCCATCTACTCACAAACCACATACACAGACCCACACAAAAATGCGCTACGAACGCGCTCGTAGCCTCAAAATTCCCAACGGAGGTCTCGTTGATCGAGACAACCCCCGATACCTCATTTCCATTTTCCCAACCTAAGTCCTAAAATGCATCCAAGGGGATTGGGAACCAAACCGGATGCACAAACAAGTTTCTAAACGACCATCCGAACCTCTCAAAATCGACGGATTTCCGAAAAAGGTTCGTTTACCCAAAAGTTAACTTTAGGTCACTATTTTTCACTTTAAGCCCAATTTCACAAAAAATTTGCTCGAATTCGATCTAGACACCTCGGGAAGCGTATCAACGGTCCCCTCGGGTCAAAAGTGAGCTAATCAATGCTCGAGAAAGGTTGAAAATGTCAGAAAGACTATAACGACCAAATAGGTTGTTACATCAATACCACCAAACCGTCGCTCGTCCCCGAGCGATGAAAAGAAAAGAAGCGGGAAAATACCTGAATCAGTGAACAACTAGGGATATCGCCTACACATGTCGGACTCGGTCTCCCAAGTAGCCTCCTCAACGGGACGGTACTTCCATTGCACCTTCACAGAAGCAATCTCTTTCGACCAAAACTTCCGAACCTACCTATCCAAGATCGCAATAGGGTCCTCCTCATAAGACAAATTCTCATCGGGCAATATAGAATCCCAACGAACAATGTAGGTGCTATCGGCATGGTACTTTCAGCATTGACACATAAAAAATCGGATGAACTCCTGCCAAGCCTGGCGGTAATGCCAACTCATAAGCTACATCACCCATACGGTCAACTATCAAGGGACTCTCTCAATAGATCCGTGCTCCAAGGTCGAGCCTCGAATCCATCAAACCAAAAAACCAGAAATCTACACCTCCTACCATACAAGGCCTCAAAAGGCGCCATGGCAATACTCGAATGATAATTGTTGTTATACGCAAACTCTACCAATCACAAGTGCTGATCCAATGACCACCAAAATTCATAACACACGCTCTCAACATGTCCTCGAGTACCTAGATGGTCTGCTCAGACTGGTCATCGGTCTGGGATGAAAAGTTGTACTAAGATCCAATCGGGTACCTTATTCCTCATGAAATGCCCTCCAGAAATGAGAAGCAAAAATAGTGCCCTGATCAGATACAATAGAAATAGGGAGCCCATGCAATCTCATAATATCCCGAATGTACAACTTGGCTAACTTCTCCGCGGTATAGGAAACCTGAACTGGAACAAAGTGAGCGGACTTAGTCAACCGATCAACTATCACCCAAATGGAGTCAAACTTGCCTAGGGTCTTCGGAAGACCCGTAACAAAATTCATGGTAATCCTCTGCCACTTCCACTCGGGAATGGGCATCCTCTAAAGAACCCCACCGGGTCGCTGGTGCTCATACTTTAGCTACTGACAATTCCCACACTTAGCCAAAAAATCAACTATATCTCTCTTTATCTGATGCCACCAATAATGTTTTCTCAAATCACGGTGCATCTTAGTCATCCCCGGATGAATGGAATAGCGAGAGCTATGAGCCATAGACAAGATCAACTGAATCAAATCACCGATACGAGTAACGCACACGCATCCTCTAATCCTCAAAAAGCCCTCAGAATCAATCACGGCTTCCTTGGCCTCACCCTCAAAACTCTATCTCGAATCTTGCTCAACTGAGCATTCTCAAATTGATGAGTCCTGATCCGGTCCAATAAGGATGATCTCGCCTCTACATAAGCTAAAATCTTGCCTGGAGCTGAAATATAAGGGCGAACGAAACTGTTGGCTAGAGTCTGAACCTCCATGGCTAACAGGCGCTCAAAAATAATCAATCGAGCTAAACTCCCCATACTCACTGCCTTGAGACTCAAGGCATCAGCCACCATATTGGCCTTCCCAGGATGATAAAGAATAGAGATGTTATAGTCGTTGAGGAGCTCCATCCATCGGCCCTACCTGGAATTAAGATCTCTCTGGGTAAACACATACTGAAGACTACGATGATAGGTGAAAACTTCACAATGAACATCGTACAAATAATGCCTCCAAATCTTCAAAGCGAAGACTACGGCCAACAACTTCAAATCATGGGTAGGGTAATTCTTCTCATGAATCTTCAACTGACGAGAAGCATAAGCTATCACTCTATCCTCCTGCACCAACACAAAGACCCAAGCCCATACGGGAGGCATCACAATAGACAGCGAAATTCTTACCCTTCACGGGTAATGTTAAGATCGGGACTGTAGTCAAAAGAAGCTTGAGCTTTTGAAAGCTTTCCTCACAATCATCTGTCCGCTGGAAGGGAACATCCTTCTAAGTCAATCTGGTCAAAGATAAAGCAATAGCAAGAAACCCTTCACAAAGCGACAAGAATAGTCGCCAAACCCACAAAACTCGTGGATCTCAAGAATGTGATGGGCCTCGCCCAACCCCTCACATCCTTCAATCTGTGGGTCAACCATAATCCCACCCTTACACACAATATGGCCCAAGAATTCCATAGACTCTAACCAGAACTCACACTTAGAAAACTTAGCAAATAGGTTATGTTTCTTCAACAACCCAAGAACAGAACAAAGTTGGCTCTTATGCTCCTCTCTACTCTTGGAATTGTTATATCCCGTGTTTCGCACATTCGGAAAAATTTGAAATAATTGTGATTAGTTAGAAATGGGGCAATATTTTGATGTTGGTTAATATGTATGTTGTTGTTCTTGAAAAATATGAATATGAAATAGTGAGGGAGGCCAAGGCCAAAATTGGAATTTTGGAAATTAGTTTCGGGAATTTCAAAACAAGATTTATAGCCAATGGGGCTCAAAACAAATAAGAGAAATTGAGGCCCAAAATTAAAGGGGTGGCCGGCAATGTGCCTTGGCCCAAACCCATTTAATTGATCATGTGATTAATTATGTAAGAGGCTTAGCATGTAGAAGTTTCAAGAAAATTAGAAGAGGAGAAAAACAAAGAGCAAGAGCAAGAAAAAAAAAAGCATGGCATTCGGCCATGTCCACCAAATTTTAGCTCCATAAAATCTTCCTCCAAAAATTATTTTCTTGTGGTATTCTCACTAATTCAAGGGTCCTCTACAACTTAGTGTAGTTGTTTTGGAAGATTGAGCACTTGTTTCATCAATTCAACACTTTGGTTAAGTGAACAAAGTTGAAGGAAAAGGTAAGATTTCATCCCCTTTTATATGTTATGAAGGTTTTGTTTATGTTGTAGTATGTAGAAATGGATAGAATTCATGAGAATATGGAAGTTTGCATGGTGGGTGTGTATGTGTGCATGTGGCCGTGTGTGTGTATTAGTGTGTAAGTGAGATGAGTTGAATTTTATGTTGTATTCTAGTTGTGGTTATGGTGGAATTCATATTGGAAATGAAAGTTGAATGAATTTGGTTGAAGTTGGAAATATAGGTGTTAGCCGTGTGGTGTATGGAATTGGAATGAAAATGGATTAATTTTGTTTAGTATGTTAGTTGTGTGTTGTGATCCTTGCAATGTAAATGAAGGTAAAATGATGTAAGTTTGCATTGAAATGGAATGTAGAAGCTTTGGATGAATTATGGCTTTGATGGGAAGTTTGTATATTTTGTATATCTTGTGAATATTTTGTGGAAATGATATGAAATGATTTAGAATTGTATTGGAATGATCTTGATTAGTAAATGAATATGAGAATGTTGGCATTGAGTTGGAAATATGAAGTTTGAATGAAAGCTATTGCACTATGTTGGAAAGAAGACTAGTTATGCTATATTGTGTTTCATAATGATTGTTTGTGTTGTTGGGTTGTTGTTGTTGATATATTGGGCCGAGCTAAGTCTCGGGATGTTATATGTATAGGGGAAATGCCGCCGAAATTTCGGTAGACAAACATGAATTTAAGTTGAAATCTTGGAAGCTACAACTCACAATTGGTAAACATGACCATTTGTAGATTTTGGAGAAAACGGGATTCGAATTTGGAGAAGCTTAAGAAGGGGAAAAGGTATGTAAGTCTTACTCTTTCTTTCTCTTGGCATGTCCTAAATATACTAGGCTTGAATTTGGACCTTGGGGACAACTCTACTCTTCGGAATCCACGTCCGAAATTGCCCCTTTTTCTTTCAGTAGAATTGAATCAATTATGTTGCTAATGGTTGGAAAAGTTGTCTAAACACCTAGAACTTAAAAAAATGGGACCCGACTATCTTAAAACTATCACGAATGATATTATGAAGTGTAAAATACGTAAATTGGGTACGCCACCTCATTAGACCCGAGGTGGGCCCACAATCCCCGAGACCTATGTATATTGTTCTATTTGCCTTATTTCCGTACGATAAATAATGAAAACCTCTGGCTAATGTTCCGGGTTTGTTATAAGTACTTGGTAATTCAGATGTGAGTATTCTGGTTCAGCTATTCTGGCATAAACGCTTCGACACGAATGATCTGATTTGAATATTTTGATATAAGCATTCCGATGGAAATATTCTAATACAAGTGTTCTGATATAAGTATTTGAGAATAAATGTTCTGATATATATGTTCTCACATAAGTATCCTGATATGAGTATTCCCTGTAAGCCTTAATGTTCTTCATGTACGATCTCGGATCGCTTAAGGAGTCCGAAGAGGTTTCTGTGTTTTAAAATGCTCATAACTTTCCGATACTAACTGGAAAGAACCCGAAACTTGTTCTGAATCCTCTGATGCCGGTCAGTATACCTATCCATTGAGTCTGGATTTATGTGCATATGGTTTCTCACTACTCTGTTCGTGCAAGGCTCAATATATCTGTTCACTGAGTCCCGGGCCAGGACATGTTATGTTCTCGTGCGTACTCCACGGTATGATTCACTGAGTCCCGGGCCAGGACATGATCTCGTGCGCACTTCTCTGCATTATTCACCGAGTCCCTCGTACTTGCAGGCCGGGACACGTTATCCGTATGTATTTATGATTTGATGGTACGGGGATGGCGGCCAGGATGGCACATGATGATTATTCACCGAGACCACAAAGAGGCCGGGACACGTTATGTATATTTGGTACATGATTCTGACATGCATGATTCCATATTACCGAGTCCCTTAACAAAGGGTCGGGACACGTTATTTGCATATATGACATATGATTCTGTTATACATGATTCTATCCACCGAGTCCCTCACAGGAGGGCCGGGACACGTTAGACGCATATAAGATATGTTACTTTGGCATATGATGCTTCTGTTCGCCGTGTCCCTTCGTAAAGGGGTCGGGTTCTGTATCTGTGTAAATTCTATATGATTCTGATATTCATAATCTAATCGTGTCCCGTAAACGTAAGCATTCGAATGCATGTACGCTCGGTATTCCGTCCGCTATATGACCTCATCCGAATATTCCGTACGTTACGTATTACGTCAGATAAGAAGTCATCTGAGCATTCTGTACGTTCGTATTTCGTCCGATACATAATCTTATCTGAATAATCTGTACGTCCTGTACTCCGTGCGACGTGTGACATCACCCCCGTGCGCTACGTATTTTACGTACCTCTTCGGACATGCGATCTGTAATTGTAAAATAAGCATTTTAGTACTCTGGCTGACTTACTCACCTTCTGTACTCCTTCTGGTATATGGGACAGGTATGTCTAATTTGTGTCTGAGAAATAGGCGTCTGGCATTTTGACTAATGTACTTATCTTTTAGTCCTGTTTGTTTCAGTTATGGATTCGTTTTTCCGTATTGTGCATGCCTTACATACTCGGTCGTAATATTCCGTACCGACCCCCCGTCTTCGGGTCGGCGTTTAATGCCGCGCGGTACTCCCGATGATTAACGGCGTTATAGAAGATGTACCGGCGGATTAGCGGCTCCATTTGCTCCTGGAGTGTTGCCGAGTTAGAGTTTGTATGATATGCTTTCTGTATGGATGTTAGACACTTTGCAGACAGCGTCGTGGGTGTTGGTTGTTAGTCCGCAAGCGGCTCCATCAGCCGATACGTTATATGTGTTGGTTCTGTTTGACTACCGGTTTTATGTAATTTGGAAGCAACGAAAATAATTATTTCTGAAAGTTGTATTTTGTATTTTATCTTTATTAGAAAATTTTTTTATGTGCGTAACAAGAGTCTGTGGGTTCGCTCGGCTCCGGACGTGGGGTCGGGTGCCCATCACACCCCAATAAGGTTAGGGTGTGACAAAGTGGTATCAGAGCAGGTCTGTCCTAGGGGTCATCTGCAAAGTCGTGTCCGGTAGAGTCCTGTTTATGGTGTGAAGCGCGCCACATTTATAAACAGGAGGCTGCGGGGCATCTAGGGATTGTTGACCTTCTTTCTGTCTTAGATCGTGCGATAGAGCGAAGTCACAGGAAATAAGATTCCTTACGTAAGCCTTATATACGACGAAAAAATGGTAGGTGGCGACATGGAAAGGCCATAAGAGTAAGTTTGGATATATTTGTTCTGTTACTGAAAATAGTAAGTTCGGGATGATGGGGATGTGATATATAGTCGTATGCTTTGTAAGGTATTGTTGGTATTTGCTGCATACAGATTTCGAATGATAAGAATTTGTGAAGGTGATATGGAAGACTGAAAAGGGCAAAACGGTTATTGTACAAGAAGGGACGTGTTACGAATATGTCCCACGAATCAGAAACCTTGATTTGCTCCATTATGTAGAAAGGACATACGAGGAAGTGGACGTGATTATACCAAAGATTAAGGTAACAAATTCCACCAAGGTTTCGAGGTTAAGCGTGCTCGTGGAGCACATTTCGTAGATGGGTGACCCCCTGAGAAGTATGCAAGGAATTTCAAAGATTTAGTTGTGAGAGACCAAATTGTAGAAAGACAAGAAACAAGGCAGAATGAATGCTAGGAAATGACTGGGATGATACGGATAAAATGTGAACGAACAGAATATGTTTTGAAAATGAGAAAAGGACTATGTAAGAGTAGTGTGTTCTGAACGACATAGAGGTGGCATAAGATTTCTCGTGTGCAGAAAAAGAAACAGGCATGAATGGATAATGGTATAAGCATGCCCCTAAAGGGGGGAAGCGGGTAAGAGAAATGTAAGAGTGGGATAAGAACAAATACGATAAATGTGTTTGGTATGGGCATCCGGGGCTACCAATGAGCCCCCCCCCCCCCCACCGAAGTAAGTAGTGAGATCGGAAAACTCAACAAGTGTATAAGAGTCAGGATGGTGTTTGAGGTAGTGTGAGAAGCTTTGCAAAGACCTCGAACGACAGGACACTAGAAAATAAATGTGTATAAAGAAAAAGAGTATGACAAGAGAATGGTATTGGATAGCCTAAGAGATAGTATGAAGGATGGCGATAGCCATGAAAAGGGAGCTCCCCCGAGGCGCTTATGAGACCCCGTACGACTAGTTGAACATTCGAGGACGAATGTTATAAAGGGGGGGAGGATGTTATATCCCGTGTTTCCCACATTCGAAAAAATTTGAAATAATTTTGATTAGTTAGAAATGGGGCAATATTTTGATGTTGGTCAATATGTATGTTGTTGTTCTTCAAAAATATGAATGTGAAATAGTGAGGGAGGCCAAGGCCAAAATTGGAATTTTAGAAATTAGTTTCGGGAATTTCAAAACAAGATTTATTGCCAATTGGGGCAATAAAACAAATAAGAGAAATTGAGGCCCAAAAAAAGGGGGTG
>NC_081343.1:18588005-18694146 GCF_029784015.1 Lycium ferocissimum
AAATAGCCTCGGTCATCTGCTAACTTTCGAAGCACCCGGTGGAGCAA
Organism: Lycium ferocissimum; assembly: GCF_029784015.1. Classification (NCBI taxonomy): domain Eukaryota; kingdom Viridiplantae; phylum Streptophyta; class Magnoliopsida; order Solanales; family Solanaceae; genus Lycium; species Lycium ferocissimum. Next base: position 18,588,053 of record NC_081343.1, read on the forward strand.
CTAGAGGCATTGGAGCTGGAGCTGAGGCCCCTTCATGCCCCTCTACAATAGGCGAAGTGTGAGCAGTCCGAGATAGAGCCTCATTACGGGACTCACCCTCCTCTATATTTACCGGTGGCTCCTGGTCAACATGATTTCCTATCGCAGTCTTACCTGTTTGGGCGGCTGTTGCTTTCCTCTTGTTACACCCCGTAGTTTCTGTACTTTGAAATTCATTAGGCATTAGCTATTCAAGTGCAGACATCGAAGTTATTGTCAAGAAAATGCAGGATCACAGGTGTTCGTGTTACGATTGTGAGATTCCCGAAACGGCCGGGTAAGATGGCACCGAGTCCCGAAAGGGCCGGGTAAGACGGCAATGCTCGCACGTTCAATTACTAATCTGAGATCATTCAAACAATATTCAAGAACACTTTAAACAATTCACACAATATTTCAAACAATCCAACCACTATACTATTCCACCCGAAACTTCCCAATTCCAATAGGAACAACAACAACACATTTCTTTCTTTCAAATTCATCAACTACACCAACAATCCACACTTTAGCAACATTATCTTCATAAATACAAGAAACTATATTTAATTCATATTAGCTTCCAAAACAGCCCACACACGATTTTATCTTCAACTTAATTCATTAAACCTTTATTTACATCATAGAATCCACAACACAATAACCAAAAATACTAAATAAAATTTAGTTCATTCCTTGTCACAAAACATCCCATACTCACGGCTCAACATCAACATATAAAGTTTCATGAATTTCATCCATTTCTACACACTATTCCCTCCGTTCTAATCCGTTAAAACTCTGAATAAACTTGTTAACAATGAAAAGGAACCTTAATCTTACCTTAAGTATGCAGCCACCATGTCCACCCTCTTCTTGTTGGTTGATTTTTAGCTCAAATTGAAGGCAACGCGACGTACGACACTTTTCTCTTCATGGGCTCCGGAATTCGGGGCGCGGATTTTGGTCAAAATTAGTTTTTCTCTCTAGGCTCTCCTCTCTCTTTTTCTCCAGAATTTTCTGGGTGTTTTGGTATGAAAAATGAAAAGAAAAGGCTGATATTTCATTTAAAAAGGTGTGGGTAATGGGCCTGACCCGGTTGGGCTCGGGTTGGGCTTGGCCCACTGACCTTTCTACCTTAAAACGTCCATATCTCCTTATCCCGATGTCACCTGTGAACCCACGACCTATGGTTGGAAATATATTTCAATTATCTACAACTTTCATTCTGTGAGTTTTCCCAAATTCCAAACACATAATACCGTTTTGGCCCCTCGAAGTCAGATCACCCGAAGACGTTTTCTTAAATCGCCCTTTTGGAGGGCTTACACTCATTTTTAGCTTATGGGTCCTTCTTAGGACTTGCTCAACTTCACATGTACCACCCATATATATCTTCATATGTCCTTTATAAAATCCCGACATGTGGGTCCCACCTTAACACACGGCCACTTTGGCCTTTTCATGAAATTTTTATTTCAACTTCTAGCCCCTAATTTTCCTTAATATTCCATACCAATAAAATTCATAAGCAACTTGTGCATTAAAATAAAATCGGAGGTCAAAAGTCTCAACCTCGTATCCCGAACTAGTCTTGTCCTTAACTTATCATGGTTAGCTCGGATTATCCCAACGTACCAAATACGGGATATAACACTACTAGCACCGGCAGATCTAGCTCTCTTACTGGGCCCTCTATCCATATCACGCTTACCCCTTTGCGGCTGCTGTAGTTCTTCCAAATTTTGAGCGTGAACCTGAATATGAGAGATGTCCATCCCCTCCTGTAGTCAAGCTGTCAAACAATCTTTGATCAAATGTGGCCCTAAGCCACTCACAAATCGATGTACTCGGTCTCTCATATCGGCCACCATGGTCGGAGCATACAGGGCCAATGAATTGAAATGAAGACTATACTCCCGAGCACTCCTATTCCCTTGCTTAAGATTCAGAAACCTATCAACTCGAGCCCGACGGACCTCCGGTGGCAAATAATGGCGGATAAAAGTATCTACGAATTCCTGCCAAACTGGGGGAGGTGCATTTTCCTTCCTTGAAGATATTCAATTATTATACCATAGAACGGCAACGTCCCACAATCTATAGGACGCCAACTCCACCGACTCAGTATCTGAAGCATGTATAATCCTCAGCGTCCTCAACATCTCATCTATAAAACCCTGCGGGTCTTCATCCAGCTTTTACCCAAAAAATTCTGGCGGCTTCAAACTCATAAAATCACGGGCTCTAGCACTAGTCGTTGTGTCACCGGGACCCGCACTTTACCGCTGAGCATAAGCAGCAACTAGCTGAGTCAATAGCTAAATAGCCTCGGTCATCTGCTAACCTGAAGCACCCGGTGGAGCAACTAGAGGCATTGGAGCTGGAGCTGAGGCCCCTTCATGCCCCTCTACAATAGGCGAAGTGTGAGAAGTCCGAGATAGAGCCTCATTACGGGACTCACCCTCCTCTATATTTACCGGTGGCTCCTGGTCAACATGATTTCCTATCGCAGTCTTACCTTTTTGGGCGGCTGTTGCTTTCCTCTTGTTACACCCCGTAGTTTCTGTACTTTGAAATTCATTAGGCATTAGCTATTCAAGTGCAGACATCGAAGTTATTGTCAAGAAAATGCAGGATCACAGGTGTTCGTGTTACGATTGTGAGAGTCCCGAAAGGGCCGGGTAAGACGGTACCGAGTCCCGAAAGGGCCGGGTAAGATGACACCGAGTCCCGAAAGGGCCGGGTAAGATGATACTGCGCCTACATGGCCTGGTAAGATAACACCATGTAAGATGACGTATGTATATAATATGTATCTATATATATTATCGCGCCTTAATGACCATACGAGATATTATATGTGTATAGATATGTATGGAAAAGTTCTTAAAAAGCTAAACATGTACGACATTCGCCTTAAAAGGGCATTCAAAGGCACGGAGTTAATCTTGTTTATATCACTTTATCCCTATGCGTCCATTGTATTACTTTTCATGTTCGGTATTTCTTGCTATGTCACTGTTCATGCCTTACATACTTAGTACATTGCTCGTACTGACGTCCCTTCTTGTGGACGCTGCGTTTCATGCCATGCGTGTGTGTATACGGATGAGTAGAGGATATTGCTAGAAGATGTTCATTTGGATTGGCGAGCTCCATTTCATTCGAGTGTTGCCGGAGTCAGAGTATCAATGTTATGGTATCTTGATTGATGTTAGAGACTTTGCAGACAGAGTCACGTATATTGCATGTCAGTCTTGTAAGCGGCTCCGCAAGCCGATGTATCATTATGCATTATGTTACGAATTTCATATGATCACAGATTTTACTTGATTTGAGAACGACAAAAAGAATGTTTTTGAAAAGCTTTCATTATGCATTTCATTTCATGATTTAAGAGTCCAGTGAGATTATGAACATAACGAGAACCAGCGGGTTCGCTCGGCTACGAGTAAGGGGTCGGGTGCCATCGTGCCACTATCAGATTGGGGTGTGACAAATTGGTATCAAGCGGTTCGTCCCTAGGGGGTTGTACGCAAAGTCGTATCCGGTGAGAGTCATATTTATGGTGTGAAGCGCGCCACATTTATAAACAGGAGGCTACAGGGCATCTAGGGTGGTTACTCTTCTTTCACATCTCAGATCGTGCGATAGAGACAAGTCATAGAAAATGAGATTCCTTATACTAACCTTTGATCTCAGCAAAAGCACAGTATCGACGGGAGAAAGTGAGTGATGATATGGGAAGTCATAGAGGTAAGTGACCTCGTTGAGGCTACGTTATCAGAATATATATATATATATATATATATATATATATATATATATAGGTTGACACAGAGGTAAGTCGGTGTAAGTACAAGTAGAGGAATTGATTAAATGTATCTCTTGATGATAAGTTCAGTCATAAGTTTGTGAACTGGACAATTGAATTAATCAGTATAAAGGTAAGCAATGGCACGAAGAATGTATGTCAGGTAAGGTAAGAATATTGTATGTATGATTGAGGTGTAAAGCTGAAGAATGAAAAAGGAAGGCAAACAAGAAGATATAACAGGGCAGATCACTAAAGGATCAGGTACATCTCGAGGTGCGATATATGAGGTAAGTTTGATATCTTTGTTCTTTTACTGGAAATTGGGAGCCCTGGGTGACTAGGATATGTCGTGCATATATATATATATATATATGCCCTTGGAGGCATTCTTTGGTATTTGCTGCATTCAGGTTTTGGATAGTAAGAATTATAAAGGAGACTCTGCCAGAATTTTTCAAAATCAGGTCATTTGGTTAGGTACACATAACTGGAAGAAGCGTGAAAAGGAAATATCGTAAATAGACAATAAGTGGGATGTGTTGCTTTAGAGGAGTTATGGATTTGGCATGGCTTTGAAGAATGATACGCTGAGGAAGGTGAGTTATACGAAGAGAAGGTTATTATGACAAATTCAAAGATATTAAAGTATCGAAAGGATTATGGGATTAGTTATACATTTAAGTCAGGCCAAAGGTAGGATGATAAGCGAAGGTATTTATGATTACACGGAATGGTATTTATGGTAAAGAGAAATACTAGAGAAAATTGGGAAGATTGGTAGTTCTAAAATATGATTTAAAAAGAGAAAGGATTAACTCTAATGGAGTGTGATACTGAGGTATCGATTGGGATGGATAACCACAAGTGAAATACGACGAGTCTATTAGTAAAATGAAGTAACAACACGACAGAGACATGGGCATAGAATACAAAGGTTTGTAACGAATGTGAATAACTTGGTAAGACAACTTATATGGTAAGTGTAATGGGGTCGATCAGAGGAAAGAGTTACGGAGTTAAGTATGCTTACTCCACGAGGTTTATCTGTTTATAAGCAGTGTTACGAATGAGATCAAGAAGTGGTAATCTATAGAATTGATTATGATTGGGATATAAGGAGAATGTAGCAAGAACTATAATACAAAGTAAGTAAAGTGTAGCGAGGAAACGACTAAAGAGGTGACATGTTCTATGTGAATAGAGAGTGAATGCAAATGTGAAACCAATAAGCGAGCCATGAAGCAGTGGATAAGAAAGCTTATAAGACCTTGTTAGGGAAAGTTCAGTATAGAGGTTTCGCAATGACAGGAGTGATAGCAGGCATGAGGGAAGAGGAAGTCAACTCGAAAAAGAAATCAGAGAAAGGTGACATAGCAAAGTAGTGGCGGAGAATCGAGATCACGAATGATATTTTGACGGCTGGATTTAAAAGACTAAGACTACGGAGAGATGAATGACTAAATAGAACGATTGTTAGGAAAAGGATCAGCATAATAAAGATGAGAGGGAATGAGTAGGATAAGTGTTGGAAGCGAAGAATGGATGGTATAGAGGTAATATATTTTGAAGGACAAAGCGATATTGAGTTAAGAATAGGGTTCCTTGTGCGAGGAATAAAGGATTAATTATAAAATGGAGTAAGTATGGGTATAGAAAGAAAAGGAAACATGTGATGTACAAAAGCTTAAGAAGTAGTCGTATTATGAGAAAAGGAAGATGCGTTTCCTACGGATACCCTATACTAAGACGAACAAGTAAAGTACATAAAGGAATAGGCTGGAAAGAAAAATGTGGCTATGAGTTACGAGTTCCACATGACGATAAAGCGATAAAGGAAGGCTATCACCAATAACAAGTAAAGATATGATTATGATTGTCTTTGAAATCAATGCGAGTACAACACAAGCATAAGAGTATGATGTACAAGGGGTATTAGTTGCGCATGAGACTTAGATCCTTGATAACACAGATGGCGGTTTAAGGGAAATACATTTATGGTTACTGTAAGTCGATTACAGGAAAGAGAGAGAAATAACTTGAGATGGAAAGAAAGGGAGAAGATGACGCTACCAGTGAATACTGACTATTGAAGAATGGGATAAGTGACACTACATGGATGGTACAGACGGTTAGACATACTATTATTTTGAGTATCCCCATGGGACAGAGTTGTTAATTGGAGCGGAGGTAAACATTGGCTCATAATTAACGATGAGCTAAGCAAAATACATCCTTGTTAGGATTGCTACGTTGGCTGTACTCTTTGAATTACGCAACTGCAAGATGAGTATGTTAATACTTCACATATGAGTTACTGCAACTATAAATTATGGGAAATGGCATGAATATGATGCAGTATAATAAGGGAATTAAGGAAAGAGATACATGATTGCAAGATTGGAGGTGAGGTAATGGATTTGCGAATGATAAGTAAGACCTAAAGGGGGAAAAAAGTAAGGATAGCATAAGTGTAGAGATTGAAACGACGAATCCTAAGATGTGACAAGTATAGACCACAAACAAAAGTAGAGTTATACGGAAATGATATAGTTGTTATCGTTATACATTTCAGTATGGACATTAAATGAATCGATCAAAGGAAAGTACTAGGCTTAAAATTGAAAGTAAGGATTGAAGATCGAAGTGTGGATTTGTTTTGAAGGCACCGTAAGGTAAGACTCATAAGGAGAAAGCGAGTGAATAGAGTGCAAAGATTCTAAACGCACTCAGATATGAAAAACGGATGTAGTTTGAAGTGAGAATTTTTGTAGAAGTGAGTTCGATAAGATCTAAGGGTTAGTCAGCAAAGGAATTATGATGTTCTTAAGCTCCAAAGAAGAAATTTATCGGCTCAAGGCCAAGCTCGGGGCGTATTCACATATCGAAAGGCATAAAAAAGGAGTAGACACAAATCGAAAATAAGTGATGCTATGAGGTAGGAATAGGAAGGAATTATGGAAAACAACTCGAAGTGAGCACTTCACGCCAATATGAACTACGATATTTACGGACCATGATTTGAATCCTTGCAAAGGAAAAAAAAATTGCGCCGTACCTAAGTATGCGGTGATATGCCTTAAAGGGTAATAAAAAGAGCAAGAAAGATCTCGAGTTAAATTTCAACAAGGGTGATAGAGGGGATGACAAATCCAAAGGGCACTTCGGATGACAACGACTATTATACTTGAAAGTAACAACGATTGGTAGCTTGGTAATTTCTTGAAGAAAGGAAGAACGGCGCTCTTATGAATGGAAATAAAAGAGTTCACCGGATATTAGAAAATAGTTCATGGATCGCTAATGATACTGAACATGAGAGTATATGCTATGGAATAACCGTCAACGTGAAGCTATGCCTAATTGTCATTACAAAAAGGTCATATCAGAAAGCCAATAAGGAATAACGACAAATAAAGTTATCGCCGGTGCAAGGAAGTCGAAGCTAGGTATATATATGTTGTAAGAGAGTCATAATGGAGACAAAATAAGAGCGGGATGCCAGTTAATTTCCGACCATGAAAACAAAGAAGTGAAAGAAGCTGACTGAAGGCAATAAAGAAGTTAAAGAAGAGTGAGAAGAGACTGAACCAAGTTATAATCTAAGCAAACGGTAATCGGACCCTAAAGGAAGAATAACGGTTCTAAGAAAACAAAGATGGTGTTGTGGGTTGACAATATTGCAACATTCGAGGACGAATGTTTCTAAGGGGGGAAGGATGTTACACCCCGTAGTTTCTGTACGTTGAAATTCGTTAGGCATTAGCTATTCAAGTGCAGGCATCGAAGTTATTGTCATGAAAATGCAAGATCATAGGTGTTCGTGTTATGATTGTGAGAGTCCCGAAAGGGCCGGGTAAGATGGCACCGAGTCCCGAAAGAGCCGGGTAAGATGACATCGAGTCCCGAAAAGGCCGGAGGTAAGAGATGGCAGGGTCCCAAAAGGGCGGGTAAGATGGCATCGAGTCCGAAAGGGCGGGGTAAGATATGCACCGAAGGTCCGAAAGAAGTAGGGTAAGATATAGCACCGAGTCCCGAAAGGGATGGGTAGATGATGCGAGTCCGAAAGGGATAGGGTAAGATACGCATAGGAGTCCGAAAAGTAGGGTAAGATAACACAAGGAATCCGAAAGGGGGGGAAGATGACACTGAGTCCCGAAAGGGCCGGGTAAGATAACACCATGTAAGATGTTGTATGTATATAAATATATGTATCTATATATATTACCGCGCCTTAATGACCGGACGAGATATTATATGTGTATAGATATGTATGGAAAAGTTCTTAAAAAGCTAAGCATGTACGACATTCGCCTTAAAAGGGCATTCAAAGGCACAGGTTAATCTTGTTTATATCACTTTATCCCTATGCGTCCATTGTATTACTTTTCATGTTCGGTATTTTCTTACTATGTCAACGTTCATGCCTTACATACTCGGTACATTACTCGTCAATGCGACGTCCCCTTGTGGTGTTGCGTTTCATGCCACGCGGTGTATACAGATGAGTAGAGAATATTGCTAGAAGATGTTCCAGCTGGATTGGCGAGCTCCATTTCATTCCAGAGCGTTGCCGAGTCAGAGTATCAATGTTATGGTATCTTGATTGATGTTAGAGACTTTGCAGACAGAGTCACGTATATAGCATGTCAGTCTTGTAAGCGGCTCATAGCCGTGTATCATTATGCATTATGTTACGAATTTCATATGATCACAGATTTTACTTGATTTGAGAACGATGAAAAGAATGTTTTTGAAAAGCTTTCATTATGCATTTCATTTAGTGATTTAAGAGTCCAGTGAGATTATGAAAATAACGAGAACCAGCTGGTTCGCTCGGCTCTGAGTAAGGGGTCGGGTGCCCATCATGCCCCATCAGGATTGGGGTGTGACACCTCTCTACCTGCATCCTTTGAAATCATAACGCACAATTAGTGAAAAATAAAACCTTATAACATAGCTCTATCGCACGATTTATGAAGAAGAAAGACGGTCATTATTCCTAAATGCTCCACAGCCTCTTGTTTATAAGTGTGGCGCGCTTCACAACCATAAACAAGACTCTACTGGACATGGCTCATAGACACACCCTAGGATAGAACTGCTCTGATACCACTTTTGTCACGACCCAGCTAGTGGGCTCTGACGGGTACCCGGAGCTGGCTACCAAGCACCACTCATCATGCTATCTATCATGCCCAACCTGGACATACATCATTCTCAACACAAGACTTATCATGAAACAATCTTCAAATACCTCCCAAAACATGCATATGTGCATAAGCCCACTAGGATACAAAATGATGTACAGAATATACAATGAAGATGTCACATGGCATCTACAACCCACACATAAGTATCTACGAGCCTCTAACTGAAGTCTTTTGAAGTCATAAGGACAGGAGAGGACCCCTCCATGCCCCAATATGTGCACAAAATAATATACCAAGGAATGGCGACTCTTGAGTAGTGGAGTGCTCCTGCAAATCTATTGAGAAAGTTGCTAAGCGTCAGCACCGTCTCCCTGTCTACCTATGGGCATGAACACAACGTCCATAAAAGAAGAGGAGGTCAGTACAAACAATGTACTGAATATGTAAGACATGTACAATAACATAATCAAGAAATAGGAAAGCATAAGTAGAAAAGAGAACCTGTAACTGATTGCCTCTTAAGGCGGAATCATGCATGCTAACAAGAGAAAACATCATATCATACATACATACATATATATATATATATATATATATATATATATATATATATAAAGCGCCGAATATATAGGTTCGGTGTGATCATCATTAACTGCGTCTAGGGTAAACATCTCAAGCCGCCCACTAGTGGTTAACTACCCATGCCATATAGACATGGTGTAATTATCATCATAGCTGCCCACTACACCTGTCGCAGTTGTAACTGCCCGGCCATATAGGGACGGTGTAATCATACATATACATAATATGAAGCATGCATGAGAGCTCAAATAAAAGCTATAACTCTATCGGAGTGACGTAATGTCGGTAACCTCCGATTATGTTATGGAATAGTCATGATCGTCATGTCCCACCTTGAAGGAACTAGTAACATGAGGTGAGGCAACAATAAGAAATATCATCAATGAAATCATAAAGATATGATTATCAAGCTCATAATAGCATCATTATCATCATCATTATCATGGAACATATCTCGTCTCTACCTCATAAGAAGCTCTTGACAACCTTTAACTCTCCTCTTTTGGGGATGTAAGGAGGTCACGAAACTATAGGAAAGAAATCGTAAAATAGGAATCATGCCTTTGAAAGAAGGAGACTAGCCTTACGTACCTTTACGTCTCCTTAACGACTAAGCGTTCTCCTTCTAAGCTCACAACTCTACATTCAAGAGAATTTGCACTAAGATTAGGTCATTAGAAACATGCTTAAGCTAAGCTAAGGCGACTAAGAGCTAACGAAAATTGGGCAGTATCTCCTTTGTTTCAATAAATTCCTCCACAAAATAAACAAATCCTAAACTTCAATAACAACACCAACAATATCATAATCAATAAACTTCACCAAGCTAGATATTATTCAATTCTCAAAATCCCCTTTCAAAGTCATCCATAACCATGATTGTGACACAACATCATATTCATTCATATATAATGCTTTTACAACATCTTTAATATCATTCATAACAAGATTACATTCATGATATATCAAGAATTATGATTCAAGTCAAGTTACTATTCAAGAATACCACTACTTCCATATTCAAACTTCATACACCACTTTCTTCCATAATCAAAGTCTTTCAACCCCTCAATACTCTTAATGATACGAAATAAACACAAAACTCACCTTTGATTATGTAGGAACGGGCTTTGGATGAAAGTACTTCACTTGGAGAAAACCCCAACATCAATTCCAAAGGAATTTCTAATTTCCATTAACCCTAATGAACACCCATACACTTGATTTCCTTTGATTATTGGTATTTGATCTTTGATCTCTCTTGAATTTGTGTTAATAAGATGTTGGAATATTCTAGAGTTCTTGAGAGGAGTGGAGAAGACGGGAAAATGAAAAATTAGAACTTAGAACTTGTATTTATACATGGAAATTAACTCAGCCCGATGGGACTATACGAACCCTTATACGGTCCGTATCAGTGACTGTATAACTCTATCAGTGATGGCCCTTCACTATAACAGTTATACGGACCATTATATGGACCGTATAAATTATCGTATAACCCACCTTCTTCCCGAACGTGTTCTCATCGTTTCCTTTGATCTCCAATCCTTATGGGACCTTCTTAACACTTGTTTAACACTTCATTAAAAATCTAAATATCATCATAACTCCTTTACAAGTCTTTACCAATCAATCCTTAACTCGATAGTTTGAAAAATCTTTCCCAAACACAACTTATACTTCACTTTCTTCAACGAACTTTCTTCTCTTGCCTCAAATGTCTTTGGAATCTTAATTAGAATCATTAAGTATCCCTTCTTACTTGTAGGGATGCCATGTACACCTTAACTTGCGTTAGTATATTTACCGCATAACGACATGAAATTTTCCGAGGTGTAACAGAGCTCCCATTTGAGCCCATCAGAGAAGAAAGAAACACAAAGAGGGCTGGAGTCGTCCAAAGAGAGAAAAGGGAACAAAGAACACTCTTAGTTCTTTTTGGAGATGAAACAATATCTAAAAATCATGAACTAAATGTAATGTTCCATAAATTTTGACTAAGTGTGAATATGGTAAGAGAGTTACAATGTGCTATATTAGTTGTATGAAGTCCTATTGAAGTGAATTTTGGGAAATAGTTATTTTAGGATCAACCCAAATAGCGACGTGCATAAGACTTGATAGAATCTGCTAAGTTTACATTAGGGCTAACTTCAGGCTAGTTTGCGGGTAAATCTGTTGATAATTTGAGAAAATTTAAAAGGTAAAAGTTGTAGCCCTTTGAAATACCTTTCCACACTATAAGGATGATCTCAAACGGAGCTATGAGTAAGAAGTTATGATAGTTTTACTGAAAGGATGCAGCAATCCGCTGGACTGATATGCCTCGTAAATCGCATTATGCGGCCGCGTTTGCAATGCCTTTTTGATGCATTTTTGCCCCAAAGTTTCCAGGTATTCTGTTTTTATATGCGTTGCAACATGTTGCAGTATTTTGAATTATGCGGCACCAACCTTAAAGCAGAACGGCTCCGCCTATGAATACCCAAGACGTGAAATTTCCTTAAATCTTTCATTCAACTTAATTTTTGGCTGACTGTTTGGGATGAAAAGATCCTAGAACTTATCTAAACCTCATAAGGTGAGTTCTTACTCAAATCCCAAGTAATATTCCAATTCATTAACGTGGTAACACTAGTTCATCCTCCAAAATCCTAGATTCTTAAAAATTGAAGAAAGAGAAGTTGAAGGAACATCTGAGAATTTTCTTGAAGGTAAGAACTTTGTCCTTTCCTGATGTTATTGAAGGGATTTATACTAATTTAAGGTATTAGAGGTGATGGGAATCCATGGGTGAATTTTGGGGGACCAAGAACACGTTTTTGGGCATGAAAAATCTCTAGTTTTTGGTATAAGGGTGGGAACTCTAAGAGTTTTCTTAAAGTTATGAACTTTATCATTAATATTCATTTTAGAATGATTATTGAACTTTTTGGAATACGCTTGCTAGATTTTTGTGGAAATTAAGGTATGCCTATTTTCGAACATACTATTCAATCTTTATAAATGGCTTTATTTGGCAAGATTTGTGTGCTTGAGGGACAAGCATGCATTAAACCTTATCTATATTATAATATATATGAATCAGTGATTTCCCCTATCAAGGAATGATTGAAGTTGAATATTAAGGCCTTGAACTTAGAACATGACTTGACCCCCATAAAGGATGCTTTAAACATGTTTTTGAAGGTTTGGATATTTGAAGGGTTTTGATCTACCAACGGGCCTCATTGAACTGAAATTTTATTAATGATTTGAGCATTATTTATAAATCTATTAATATCTTGATATACCCTTACTAATGGGATGCTGAACATAATTCATAACGAACTATTCATCTTTCATTCCATAATTTGTGATTCGGCTAATATGCCATGATTTCTATTATTTGTGTTTGGTCTAGCTACTCGGGAGGAAGGGTAGTCACTGTGGATCCTAGTATGGTTAGCGTAGCTATTTGGGAGGAAGAGTGGCCATTAAGGGTTTGTAGCTCCGGTGTGGTCTTTACCTAGCTATTTGGCAGGATGGGTGGCCATTATAGGTTGATAGCCCTGATGGGGTGCTTCTATGAGGCTTAAGGAACTTTAAGTGGTCATCCCTTCATTACTATTGACTTGGGCATGAATTGGCATGACTTTGGTATGAGTTGGCATATGATGAACTTGGCTTCAAATGAAAGAACTTCATGTAATGAAAACAGCTTAATGATTCTAAGTGAGTATTTCTTCTTCATTAACTTATATTGTATATTCATGATATGTTATCATTTATTTTTAACTGTTTCTTAATACTGTTTTCGATAACACTTATGACTCGTATATTTTGTTGTATAACTATTGTCCCGGAGACATTCACTAAGTTCCCAGTACTCAGGCATACCATTGTTGACTTTTATGGCATGCTAGGTAACACAGAAGAACAGGTTCATAATACACGTCTTTGAGTAGGAAGACTTATTGCTTTTCGGATTATTGGTGAGCCCACATGCTTGGTGATGGGACACCCTTCTATCTTAGTTTATTTTTTTAGTTTCCAGGAAGCGTCCCAAAGTTAGACTATTCATTTATTCTTCTTAAAAGGACCATAGATAGATGTTATTCTTTTGTGGATTGTTATTGAATTCATTATTTGACTCATTGGATGCTTTGCTACATTTCATGGTTATTCATTTATATTACACTTACGCTGATTATTATTGTTATTGTTGGCATGCTTATGACTAGGTCCTTATAGTCTTAATTAGTTGACGAATAACAAAGCATTAAATGAGCTTATCAATTGTTTAACTTTCTAAGGTCCTTCCGATGTGGTTCCTTAAAATCGGATGCTTGTTCGCCATGGTGGGTTTTGAGGCTTGACAATCTTGGTGTCAGAGCCTAGGTTTAGAAGTGTCCTAGTATTTGTTTGTGTCTGTGGAGCTGTGTCTTGTGTAGTCTTCCTTGTCTGGCCAAATCACCTGCATGATCGAAAGAATACTAGGACATTTATAAGTGTTTCTCATTATTCTTGATTCTAGATTGTGCTATAGAGCTTAAACTTTCTGTAGAATCATTCTGACGTGTTGGCTAATTCGTTCCTCGATGAAATGGCTTTAACTCGATCTGAACTGCTAATCAAGGAAACAATGCTAATAAAAAAGCAAGCACCACCACCGATTCCACCTGCTACAGCTGCCTCTGTTGCAGGAGTGGCTTATATTGGATGGATACAGAATGAGATTGTCACGACCCATCTAGCGGGCCATGACGGGTACCCGAAGCTGACTACTGAGCACCACTCATCATGCTATCTATCATATTCAACCTGGGCACATATCACTCACAATGCATAACTTATCATGAAGCAATCTCCAACATCTCCCCAAAACATGTATATACATAAGCCAGCGAGGCTGCAAAAATGATGTACAACTTATACACTAAAAAAAGTCCCATAGCATCCACAACCCACATATAAGTATCTACGAGCCTCTAATTGACGATCGAAATCATAAGGACGGGACAGGACCCCGCCATGCCCCACTGTGTACATAAAAGAATATACCAAGGTGTGGCAACTCCGGAGTAGTGAAGTGCTCCTGTACAACTGCTGAGTAAGCTCCTAAGCGTCTGCACCGTCTCCCTGTCTACATGTGGGCATGAACACAACGTCCATAAAAGAAAAGGACGTCAGTACGAACAATGTACTGCGTATGTAAGGCATATATGATAACATAATAAAGAAACATAGAAAGCATAGGAAGAAAAGATAACTGTAACGGCTTGTCTCTTGAGGCGGAATCATGCATGCTCACTTTTACCTTTCAACCATATCACAAAAACATACATAATCTGTCTGAATCAATAACATCATTAGTTTGCATCGGGGCCACACGCGTCTGGGGTAATCATCTCACGCCGCCCACTAGTGGTGCAGCCCGTGCCATATAGATACGGTGTAATCATCCATAAGCCGCCTGCCTTAGCGGTGCTGCCCGGCCGTATAGGCGCGGTGTAATCTTACATATACATAAGCCAATACATGCATGGGAGCTCAAATAAAAGCTATCAATCTATCGGAGTGATGTAAGGTCGGGAACCTCCGATTATATTATGGAACATCATCATCGCCATGCCTTGCCTTGAAAGAACTAGTAACATAAGGTGAGGCAATAACAAGGACTAACATCAATGAAATCATAACATAGGATTATCAAGCTCATGAATGTATCGTTATCATCATCATTATCATAGAATATATCTCATCTCGGTTTCATAAGGAGTTCTTAAGGATCTTTAACTTTCATCTTTAGGGATGTAAGAAGGTCATGGGAATTCATAATGTAAGAGTCATGCCTTTGAAAGGAGGGAATAACCTCACATACCTTTATATCCCTTTAACTCTACCGTCTAATTGTTTTCCCTTCAAGCTTGCGATTCTACCTTCAAGAGGATTTGTACTAAGATTAGATAACTGGAAACATACTTGAGCTTAAGCCAAGGCAACTAAGAATAAATTATAATTTGGCGACGTCTCCTATGTTTCGGCAACTTCTTCCATAAAATAAGGCAACTCCCAAACATCAATAAGAACATCCATGATATCATAATCAATAGGTTCTTCGAGGTAAATATTGCTTACTTCTCAATCCCACCTTCAAAATCATTTATTACCACAACTATAATACAACACCCTATTCATTCTCATATATTACTTCTTTAAAATCGTTGTATTATTCCCCATAAGATTGTACTCATAACATGTCAAGAACTATAATTCAAATCAAGTTATTATTCAAGAATATCACTATTTCCCTATTTGCACTCCATACTCTTTTTCCTTCCACAATTCAAGTCTTTCAACCCCTCAATATTCTTAATAACATGAATTGAACATAAAACTCACCTTTGATGATGTAGGAATGAACTTTGAATGACAATACTTCTCTTGGAGAAAAACCCGACTTCAATAAAAAAGGACTTCTTGATCTCCACAAATCCTAGGGAGCATTCACACACTTGATTTTACTAATTCTTTGTGTTTAATCCTTGATTTCCCTTGGATATTTGATAATATGATGAGAGAAATATTCTAAAACCTTTAAGACCTAGAGAGAGAATAAAATCTGAAAATTTTGGGAAAGAGTCGTCTATTTATAGCTGGAACCAGAAAATTCCAGTTTAGTCGTTCGACGGCCGGGTCAACGAGCCGTCGATGTGTCGCTGGTCTGTCGACTGGCTCCATCGATTCATGCTTGCAAATATATGATTGCAGAAGCACATGGACGGTACACATCGACGGTCCGTCGACATGTCGACGGCCCGTCGATCGTGACTGGTGCTTGCAGACTTTTCCTGATTTAGTTCATATTTCACCAATTCGATAAGTTCAACTTTTAATCCTGTAAATCACCAGGAATACTTTCTAGTACATTTGTGCATGGGATAAGGCACTCTCTCCCTTAACTTCCTACAACGAGCTTTCTTCTATCTCCTCAAATGTCTTTGGAATCTTAATTAGAATCATTAAATATCCCTTCTTACTTGTGAGGACACCATAAACACCTTAACTTGCGTTAGTCTGATTACCGTGCAATAACCCGAAATTCTGAGGTGTAACATTCTCTCCTCTTAAGAACATTCGTCCTCGAATGTTAAGTTCTCGGGGATTATACAGAAATTTTACCAGAGTTTCTTCTGTAATATGGCACTATCATCCTGTCACAACATCCCAAAATAACATTCCCTCACAGGGCTACAACACACTGGCAGAAAATATGGCCACACACGACCCGAAAGCATTAAAAGGAAAGCATCACATACCTTATGTCAATGGCGTCTAGTCTTGAACTTCTTCTGGGGGTGGAAACAAATGCGGATATTTGAATTTCATATTTTCTTCCGCTTCGCAAGTCATTTCTTCTCGGTTATTATTTCTCCATAAGATCTTGTCTGAAGCTACCTCTTTGTTCCTGAGCTTCCGCACCTGCCTATTTAGTATGGCAATGGGCACCTCTTCATAGGCCAACTTCTCTGTAATCTGGACATCATCTATCGGCATAATTCTGGAGGGATCTCCAACACACTTACGGAGCATCGACATATGAAAAACTGGGTGGACTAATTGAAGCTCTAGAGGTAAATCAAGTTCATAAGCTACTTGGCCCACTTTACGTAAAATCTTATAAGGCCCAATATATCGGGGACTAAGCTTGCCCATTTTGCCGAATATCATTACGCCTTTCATCGGTGACACTTTCAAGAACACTCAATCACTGATTTGGAATTCTAAGTCTCATCGGCGGTTGTCCGCATAAGATTTCTGGCGACTTTTCGTCAACAATCGGCCTCTGATAAGCTTGATCTTTTCCACCACCTGCTGAATGAATTCTGGACCTATTAATTATATCTCTCCGACTTCGAACCATCCAATTGGCGACCTACACTTCCTTTCATATAGAGCTTCATACGGAGCCATTTGGATGCTAGAATAATAACTGTTATTATAGGCAAATTCGATAAGTGGAAAATGCTCATCCCAATTGTTATATCCGGCAGTTTTGCGTATTTGGAAAACTTGAAACAATTTTAACTTGTAAGGAATAAGGTCTTGTTTGGATTTTTCTTAATATGTGTATGCCGGTTATGAAAGTATGGATGCGGAATCATCGAGGAAGGCTAAGGGTAAAACGGAAATGTTGAAAATTTGTTTCATGAATTACAAAGTTTAGCCAACAATTTGGCTCCAAAAAAAAAAATGGAGGCCCAAGTCTTGGAGATGGCCGGCCATAGGGGAAAATGGCCCAAGGCCCATGGAAATTAAAAATCCATGTGATAAATAAGATAAAAAGGGACACTTATCATCTTAGCATGTAGAACATTCAAGAAAAAAAAATTAAGAGCAAGAGCAAGAGAGGTTTTCGGCCAAGAGCAAGAAAGAAGAAAAAAAAAAAAAAATCTTGAAGCCTTCAACTTTGATTCAAAATTATTATTTGCTTGTATTCCTACTAAGTTCAAGATTCTCTACAAAGTGGTATAATTATCTTGCAAGAAGGTGACTTTGGTGGCAAGTGGAACTTTGAAGAAAGAGGTAAGAATTTCATCCCTTTATGTTATGGAAGAAGTATATGTGCTATGGTGATTAAAAGTGCATGAAAATCATGAAATTATGGTGTGTGTGTGCATGGCCGTGTGGGTGTGTGCATATATGTGTGTGGCCGTGTAGTGCCCTATGTGGGGAAGATGTTATTGAATTTGTTTGGTATGCTAATTGTGTTGTTATGGTATTATGAAGAGAATGGAAGGTTAATGGTTCTTGTTGTCATGGAAAATATGTTGTAAGGTTGTTGTAGGAAAATATGCAACTTTGTAGTAGTTTATGTAAATATAAGAATGAAGTCGTTAAGATGCAAAGTATGGTTGTTGTTAATGAAATTGGAAGACAAAAACGTGTTATGGAAGTTTATGTTGAAAGTTGGAAGCTTTGGATGAATTATGGTTTCGGTGAAACTTTTGTATGATTTGTGAAATAATGTGAAATGCTTCCGAATTGCGTTTGAATGGCCTTGAATTAGAGAATGAATATGAAAATGTTGATATTAGTTTGAAAGTGTGAAGTTGGAGTCGAAGTTGTTGCATTATGTAGAAAGAGGGACTATTTATGTTATAATGTGTTTGGTATTGAATGTTGATGTTGTTAGTGTTGTTATTGGTATGGTTGTTGATATTCGAGCCGAGTCATATTCTCGGGGCGGCGAATTTATAGGGAGAGTGTCGCCCAAATTTCCGTAGACAAAGTGTTAATTTGAAATCGGATTCTTAAGTTCTTATGGCTAATGGTTGATATCTAATGACGTGATTGTAGATCGTGAGAAGCCAAGGCATAAGTTTGGATTAGCCTAGGGATGCCAAGGTATGTTAAGGCTCGTCCTTTCTTTCAAAGGCATGATTCTTAGATTACGATTTCATAAATGCTTCCATAACTTTGTTGTTTTCAAAAGTTTTGTTTTCCAAAAGAATTGTGTTCCTAAACGAGTCCGAAACTATGAACGACCGTAACTTCCGCATATGGTCTCGGATTGCTATGAAACGTTCGTAGAAGTCTCTATAACGAGTGATAATCCTTAACTTTCATAGGCGGGCCCGGATCGGGTTGACGCTTGTCCGTGGGCCCCGCGACTTTCCTTGGTTGGTTCTGACGACCTATTGTTGAAAAGAATTCTGAAGTGTTTTACAATGACAACGATGATGTCAAAAATGAGAATATTTTCCTACGATGAATATGATGATGATGATTCCATGATTAAAGGTTCTAAGTTCATGATTTCAAAGACGACATGAGAATGTTGAGCTATTTCTTGATTTCTCAATTTTATTCATAAACGATGACTGTTTTTAAAGATTCCAAAGTATATGAATTGATGCCTTATGATCCTGTTTTATGTTTCCTCATGATATCACTCTTCATTGATAGTCTCGCCTAATTGTCCTAGTTCTTTCAAGGTGAGGCAAAGCGCCCATAGTTATTCCATAATATAATCGGAGGTTACCGACCTTACGTCACTCCGATAGAGTTATAGCTTTTTTTTGGGCTCTCCTGCATGCTATGGCATGAAATATATGTATATATATGTATATGGGGAAATGGGAAAAAGGGCCAGAGCGCTATAGACGCTGGGATATAAACACGGTACATGTATCCGTACTTGACTTGATATCGTCCCGGACGCGGGATGCCGGACGCGGGATTTATATATATTTATTTATGGTTACATGAATCGGTACTGCCGACGCCCTCGTTAATATAACATGTTCTATTTTCTATATAGATGAAAGAAATGTTTTTCAAGGGAAAAATAAGCATGCATGGCATCCGCCCTCGTAGGCATTCATATGTACGATTCTGACTTTACATGATATGTTCCATACGTACAGATCCCTCTTTTACAATATGTTATATGGATCGAGCTGCGCGTTCCGCAGCACTAATCAGGCTTGGTTCCGCCCAAAGGGGCACTCAAATGTACAGGTTACTCTTTTATCTCATGAAATGCCCTATGTTGTCGTCTTGTTACTATTCATGTTTTGTATCCTTTCACATGCTGTTACTCATGCCTTATATACTCAGTACATTGCTCGTACTGACGTCCCTCCTTGTGGACGCTGCGTTCATGTTGCGCAGGTACACCCAGATGAGTTGAAGATATTAGCGAGAAGATGTTCCGCGGATTGGCGAGCTCCATTTTCTCGGAGTTTGCCGAGTCGAGCACTATGATATGGTTCCATGTTCTATGTTAGAGACTTTGCGAACGAGTGTCATGTGTATAGTATGTTGGTGCCGTAAGAGGCTCCATAAGCCGACGTGTTGATATATGTTGTATTACGATTTCGTGCGATTACGTATACCGTTGGACATAAAGAAGGCGGAAAGCATATTTGTTTCCTGAAAAGTTCTATTATGTATTCATGCTATGAGTAAGGGACCAATATGAATACGAGTATTACGATAGTCAGAGGGTTCGCTCGGCCCTAGGTAAGGGTAGGGTGCCCATCACACCCTATCGGAAATTGGGGTGTGACACCAATTACCTCCGAAGTCTAATACACATGCTCACAACATATCTTCCAAGGTCTGAATAGTGCGTTTAGCTTGTCCATCAGTTTGTGGATGGAATGCCGTGCTGAGTCTCACTTGAGTTCCCAAACCTTCTTGAAAGGATTTCCAGAATCTAGCAGTAAATAGTGCTCATCTATCTGTGATAATAGATACCGAGACACCATGAAGTCGCACTATCTCTTTAAGATATAATCTTGCATAATCTTCTACTGAATATGTGGTTCTGACTGGAAGAAAATTGGCTGGTTTCATGAGTCTGTCCACGATCACCCATATGGAGTCATACTTACGCCGAGAACGAGGCAAACCTACAATAAAATTCGTGTTGATCACTTCCCATTTTCAGGTTGGAATTTCCATAGCTTGTAACAATCCTTATGGCTTTTGATGCTCGATTTTTACTTGTTAGCAATTTAGACACTAAGCTACAAATTTTGCTATATCCTTCTTTATTCCATCCCACCAATATATTGACTTAAGATCATGGTACATCTTTGTCGCTCTTGGATGAATAGAATACCGGGAATAATGGGCTTCTTCCAGAATCTGAAGACGTAATCCGGCAACATCTGGAACACATAGCCTGTCTCGGTCCACTAAAATTTACTGATTTTCAGAGTCAGCTTCACCAATGGTGCAGAAATAGAAGAGAATTCTTCCACAAACATTCTATAATAGCCTACTAATCCCAAAAAGCTACAGACCTCTGTAGGTGTCGTAGGCCTCGGCCAAGTTTTTACAGCTTCAATCTTCTGAGTATCAACTCGAATAGCTTCAGTTGAGATAATATGGCCCAGAAAAGTCACAGAATTCAACCAGAACTCACGTTTTGAAAATTTAGCTTAGAATTCACGAGTCCGAAGAATTCCAAGGACAATACGCAAGTGGTCTGCATGCTCTGTTTCTGACCAAGAATATACCAAAATGTAATCGATGAACACAATCACAAATAGATCTAAAAAGGCCTGAATACATTATTCATCAAATTCATGAACACTGCCAGAGCATTAGTCAACCCGAATGACATTACTCGAAATTCATAATGACCATATCTAGATCTGAAAGCTGTCTTCGGAATGTCTTCTTCTTTAACTCTCACTTGGTGATACCCCGATCTCAGATCGATCTTTGAAAACCATTTAGCACCCTGTAATTAGTCAAACAAATCGTCAATTCTCGGAAGTGGATATTTATTCTTTATTGTCACCTTGTTCAGCTGCCTATAGTCAATGCACATTCGTAGAAAACCATCTTTCTTTCTCACGAACAAGACAGGCGCTCCCCATGGTGATGAACTAGGTCTAATGAATCCCTTCTCTAGCAAATCCTTCAATTGTGCCTCTTGCTCTTTCAATTCTGCAGGAGCCATTCTGTAGGGAGGAATAGATATAGGTTCGGTATCCGGCAACACATCAATGGAAAGATTAATATCTTGTTCCGGTGGAAGGCCTAGTAGTTCATCTGGAAATACATCTGGAAACTCATTTTCTACCGGGACGGATTGAAAAGTCGGCAGCTTTGCTTCGGTGTGATGAACCCGAACTAGATGATAAATATAGCCTTTAGCGATCACCTTTCTTGCCTTAAGGTAAGAAATAAACCTACCTCTTAGGGATGTTGTGTTACCCTTTCCATTCAAGCACTAGTCCTTCTAGGAATTTGAATCGAACTATTTTCATTCTACAATCAACATTAGCATAACAAGAGGCCAACCAATCCATGCCCATAATCACATCAAAATCTACCATTTTCAGTTCAATCAAATTAGCTATAGTCTGGCGATCGCATACCACAATCACACAATTTTTATACACTTGCCTAGCTATTACCGGGTCACCAATAGGAGTAGATACCTCAAAAGGCTTTATGGGCTCAGGTTTTACCCCAATATGATCAGCAATACATGGAGTAATATAAGACAGCGTAGAACCTGGATCGATCAATGCATAAGCATCATGAGAGAATATGGATAGTATACCTGTAACCACGTCTGGGCAGGACTCAAGATCCTCACGTCCGGCTAAAGCATAAATACGGGGCTGCTGAGGGCCACTCGAACTAGATGCTACCCTTCTGCCTCTACCACGGCCTGTTGAAGCCTGAGGAGTTTGCCCTACGGGACACACGGACGAAGAAGAAGCTGCTGCTGATCCTGCAAGCTGAGCCCTAACTCTACCACCCATCGACGGACAATCATGCATCATATGCCAAACCTGACAACAGGCATAATAAGCATCTGATCCTCGGTGACACTGGCCCGAATGTAATCTACCGCACTGGCTGCATCGCGGTATCGGTGGTCTCCTTTGACTAGAATCACCTCCCAACTGAGGACCTGAAACCCTCGAACCCTGACCCGGACCCGAATAAATGGGGCGATCAAATCTCCTACCCTAGAATCGAGGAGGCGCACTAGCTGTGGACTGGCCTGAATATCTGGAGTATTGTTACCACTGACCCCCTCTATACTCACTACTAGCACCGGCAAATCTGGCCTTCTTACTATGCCCTCTGTCTGCATCACGCTCACCCCTTTGCGGCTGCTGCTTCTCTTCTAAATTTTGAGCGTGGGCCTAAATATGGGAGATTGCCATCCCTTCCTGTAATGAAGTTGTCAAGCAATCTTTGAAAAAATGTGGCCCTAAGCCACTCACAAATCTATGTACCCGGTCTCCCATGTTGGCTACCATAATGGGAGCATATCTAGCCAATGATTTAAAACAGAGACTATACTACCGAGCGCTTATATTTCCTTGCTTTAAATTTAGAAACCTGTCAGCTCGGGCCCTTCGAACCTCGGGTGGCAAATAGTGAGGAAGAAAAACATCTACAAATTCTTGCCAAATCGGGAGAGGAGCATTTTCCTTCCTTGAAGCTATCCATTTATTATACCATAGAATAGCAACATCCCGCAATCTATAGGACGCTAACTCCACCGATTCAGTATCGAAAGCATGTATAATCTTTAGCGTCCTTAACATCTCAACTATAAAACCTTGCGGGTCTTCATCCGGCTTTGACCCGAAAATTTTTGGCGGGTTTAAACTCATAAAATCAAGGGTTCTGGCACTCGTGGCTCTATCACCTGCACTCCGCACTCGCCGTCAGCTCGAGCGGCGGGGCAGCCGCTGAGTCAATAATCGAATGGCCCGCCCATCTATTGACCTAAAGCACCTTGTGGAGGAAATAGAGGCACTGGAGCTGGAGCTGAGGCCCCTTCATGCTCCTCTAGGACAGGCGGAGTATGAGAGGTATGAGATGGACCATCATTATAGGACTTACCCTGGATGGTACACATGGACGGTCTATCGACATGTCGACGGCCCGTCGACCGTGACTGGTGCCTGCAGAGTTTTCCTGATTCAGTTCAAATTTCACCGATTCGATACGTTCAACTTTTTTAACCGTAAATCACTCGGTGAATACCCGGTATATTTGGGCATGTGGCACTTTCTCCCTAACTTCCTCAGCCGGGAAGCTTTCTTCTCTCTCTCCTCAAATGTCTTTGGAATCTTAATTAGAATCATTAAGTATCCCTTCTTACTTGTGAGGACACCATAAACACCTTAACTTGTGGTAGTTTGATTACCATGCAACAACTTGAAATTCTGAGATGTAATAGAGATGCAGATGCTTACCACCTTTGAGGCAACAAAACATTTGCGTAGGGGTGCAAATCTTGCACTTGGAGGAAGAGAAAGACTTAAACACTTTTTGGAGCTGAATCCCCCCAAGTTTTTTAGTACTTTAGAAGAAGATGATCCCCAATACTTTATGGATGAGACATTCAAAGCTCTAAAGGAAATGAATGCCCATGGTTCTGGAGCTGTGGAGTTCGCAGCATAACAATTGAAATGTGCATCTCATTCTTGGTTTGAATTGTGGGAGACCTAGTGAGGTACCAATGCTCCGGCTCCTACTTGGTTTGCTCTAGCTACTAAGTTCAAGAAAATCGTACAAGACACCATGTCTGTGTATGAGGTTATAATTTGAGGCTTACTCGCCTAGTAAGGTACGTTATGCACATGATTCCAACTAAGAAGCGTAAGTGGAGAAGGTTTGTGCGTGGTTTGGCGCCATGCATTCAGTTTGTATGTGCTATTGCTACTATGTCTCTTACTTGAACATTTTCATCCTTGGTTGGGGTTGCTGAACAGCAAGAGAACTGGAGAGGTGAAGAGAGGCTATAAAGGGAATAAAGTAAGAAGGCCCGATCTGCTGGTGGTTTCACTGGTTTGCATAACGGAGGACACCGATGAGGCTATTCTTCACCTACATAGTCTGGTGCTCCTTCTAATGCTATTGTTCCATCTGTTAGACAAGTTCAGAAAAATAACAATCAGAATAGATATTCAGAAGGTAGTAACCAACATTCATCTGGATAGTAGGATCGTGCTTTTCATCATTGTGGTATAAGGGGTCATATCAAGATGGTGTGTAAGAAGTCGCAACGTGAGTAAGAAGTGGCAACATGAGTAAGAAGTGGCAACGTGAAATGGCTAACTCTTCTAGCCAAAGAAATAATTTGTCTGCTCCTATTGCTGCTAAGAATCCTCCTAGTGGTAATACTAACAACATTCCTAATACTCGTGGTAATGGAGTTGGTAAAAAGGTTGCTAACACTGCTATTAGGGGAAAAGCTTAACTTTATGGATTAGCTCGTAGAGACGTCGAAGCCTCATATGCTATTTTTACAAGTATTCTCACTATCTTTTTATGCACATTCATTGATCGGCCCTGGTTCAAATCTTACTAATATGACACCATATTTTGCTCTGGATTTTGGGGTGAAGCACGAAGAACTGTTAGAACCCTTTTTTTTTTGGATACCCCTGCTAGTGCCCCATTTATTGCTTCTAGATTTATAGAAACTATGTAGCTATAGTTAAAGTTCGTGAGACTACCACTAACTTGTTTGAACTAGATTTGGTAGATTTTGATGTGACTATGGGGATGGATTGGTTGTCCGTGTGTTATGCAAATATGGATTGCTGACATAAATTAGTTCATCTTGAATTTTCTAATAAACTAGTTATTGTGTGGAAGAGTGAAATTGAAAAGCCTCGAGGTAGGTCTATTTCTTATCTTATGGCTCACAAAATGATCTCGAAGGGTTGTATTTATCATCTAGTTGCCATTAATAACACTCAGGCCATAATACTTGAATTTGAATATGTTCCTGTGGTTAATGAGTTTCCCAAAGTGTTTCTAGAAGATATTCTAGGTATTCCACCTAACAGAGTTATTGATTTTTGGATTGATGTCATTCCCGATAATAAACCAATCTCTACTCCGCCGTATCACATAGCTCCTGTAGAACTACGTGAATTGAAGGACCAATTGAAGGACTTGTTGGATAAATGTTTTATTCAACCAAGGACCTCACCTTGGGGTGCTCCGATCCTGTTTGTCAGAAAGAAGGATGGTTCTTTTAGGATATGTGTTGACTAAAGTCAACTTAATAAGTTGACCATCAAAAATAAGTATCCTTTGCCTAGAATAGATGACTTGTTCGACCAAGTGCAGGGTGATAAATAAAAGAGCAACATATTGGAAAAACATCTTTTCGTACTCACTGTGGGCATTTTGAATTTCTGGTGATGTCCTTTGGTTTAACTAATGCACCTGTTGCATGTATGGACCTGATGAATCGTGTATTAAAGCCTTTCCTTAATCATTTAATTATGTTTTTTATTGATGATATAATGATGTATTCAAAGATTCGTGAGGAGCATACAGGTCACTTGAGAATCACCTTGAAAACGCTTGAGGAGTACACAACTTTATGCAAAAATTACTAAGTGCTAGATTTGGCTTAACACTATGGCTTTCTTGGGTCGTGTAGTGTTCAGCAAGGGTACCTAAGTTGATCCTCCAAAAATTTTGCCAGTCCAGGACTAGGTGAGACCCACGAGTGCGATGGATATACATAGCTTTTTGGGCCTAGAAAGTTACTACCGAAAGTCTGTGGAAGGTTTCTCATCTATATTTGCACCATTTACAAAATTGATTCAAAAATACTGCTACGTTTCAATGGTCTGAAGCATGTGAAAAGGGCTTCCAAGATCTTAAGGTGAGACTTACTTCAGCTCCTGCTTTGACTCTGCCTTCGGGGTCAGAGGGTTATGTAGTCTATTATGATGCCTTCCGAATTTGTTTGGGTTGCGCGTTGGTGTAGAATGGCAAAGTGATTGCCTATGCTTCGCGACAGTTGAAGAAGCATGAGAAGAATTACCTGACTCATTATTTGGAGTTAGCTATTGTGATTATCGTTTTTGTCACGACCCAACCCCGTAGGCCGCGACTAGTGCCCGATCTGGGCACCCGTACACACCCATTAACCCGAAATAGCGTACAAGTAGCTTATACCGTGTACAAATTACAAATATTTACAGAAAAGTGGAACGTCGCCCCAAAGCTGTCACAAATGTACGTATATACATATCATTATCATAATCCAACGTAGATAATATCACAAATAAGCCGATAAGGCTATCATAGTATAGGGGACGTCCAAATCACAAATTACACGACACGGACCGAATAAAGGAATACCCATAACCCACACATATATGTCTACGAGACCTCTAAGAGTAATAACAAAAATATATGACGGGACGGGGGCCCGCTTCCGTGCCACGTGAATAACATATGCACATATGCAATAACGCATCTGGATCGAAGTATAGGCTCGAGAACAAGGGAGCGCTCAAGTCGGTGAACGGGAATCCTAAAGCCTGGTGGATCATCCAAATAAGTATACGTACCGCGGCATGAAACGGCAACTTCGAAGAAAGGGGGTCAGTACGGAGTATGTACTGAGTATGCAAAGCATGAAATATAATAAACAAGATCATAGTGTCACACCCCGACCTTACTAGGGTGTGATGGGCACCCGACCCCATATCTGGAGCCGAGCGAACCCACTGACTCTTATTACATATATAGACTCCCTTAGACTTTTACATTAATAAGAATGGAAACGTAGTAAAACCTTCAGAAATTTTCTTTTGTACTCAATTCAAACAAAATCTATATTTATACGAAACATATAACATAATACTTATGACACATCGGCTGGTGGAGCCGCTGGCCGACTGACTTTCTATGCCCACAACTCTGTCTGCAAAGTCTCTAACTTCGAACAAAGTGTCATAGTACATATACTCTGACTCGGCAGCACTCCAGAACAAGTAGAGCCTACCAACTCCGCTGAAACATCTTCTATGCAAATTTCGCATCATCTGGGTGTACCTGCGCGGCATGAAACGCAGCCCCCGAAGAAGAGGGTTCAGTACGAACAATGTACTGAGTATGTAAGGCATGAATAGTAACATAGTAAGAAATGTGCATATGAACAATAACTGCTTGGAAACATAGAACATAGCATAGGATAACAGAGTAACCTGTGCATATGAGTGCCCCTGGGGGTGGATGCCATGCACGCTTATCTTTCCCTTGAAAAACATTTCTTTCATATATATAGAAAATAGAACGAATCATATTGCCGAGGCGTAGGCAGCCGATCCATTTAACCATAAATATATATATATATCCCGCGTCCGGGCATCCCGCGTCCGGGATGATATCAAGTCAAGTACGTATACATGTACGTGTGTATATCCCGTTGTCTATAGCGCTCCGCACTTTTCCCCATCTTCCCCATATATACATATATGTACATATATATCATACCATAGCATGCAGGAGAGCCCAAAGAAAAGCTATAACTCTATCGGAGTGACGTAAGGTCGGTAACCTCCGATTATATTATGGAATAACCATGGGCGCTTTGTCTCACCTTGAAGGAACTAGTAATAAGGCGAGACTATCAATGGAGAGTAACATCATGAGCAAACATAGAATAGGATCATAAAGCAGCATTTCATATACTTTTGGAATCTTTAAAAATAGTCATCGCTCATGAGTAGAGTTGGAAACTCAAGAAATAGCTCAACATTCCCATATCGTCACTGAAATCATAAACTTGGAACCTTTAATCATGAAATCATCATTGTCATATTCGTCATAGGAAAATATTCTCATCTTTGCCATCATCGTTGTCATTACAAAACATATCCATCGTTGCTATCATGAAAACTTACGGAATCATAACCTCCATTTTAGGAAAATGCAAACGTTTTAGAAAACATTTATGGATTATCGGAAAAGGAATCATGCTTTCTGAATCAATGAATTTGTTAAAACAATTATTGTTTAGTAATCGGAATGATAACCAAAAGTTTTCCTTAAATTTTAGTGCGGAAACAAGTCAAATAGAACAATAGGCGGGAATTCGGGAATAGCAGGCCCACCTCGGGTCAATAGAGGTGGTGTACACCAAACTACATACAATAAGCTTCATGGAGCCGTTTATGAGGGTTTTATTGTAATCCGGTTTCGTTTGACAAGTTATAGATGTTGGGTGCAATTATTCAATAAAATGTGAAGAACTTAATTCAATTCTATTGAATGAAAAAGGGCTAATTTCAAACTCGGATTCCTAGAATTGGAGTGGTCCCCGAGGCACGTATCCAAGCCTATTACGTCTAAGACATGCCAAAGAAGAGAGGGTGAAGCCTTACATACCTTAGCTGCGCTTTACGCTCGTCCAAACTCAATTCCCGTTTCGCCCAGAATCTACAAATGGTCATATTTACCAAATGTTAATTGTGAGGCTTTTGGAACTCAAATCTTAATTCAACACTTGTCTACAGAAATTTGGCAAAAGCATTTCCGTAAATGCGCCATCCCCCGAGATTCTCACTCGGTCCAAATCAACAACAACAACCCGAGAATGGAACTCAAGCCACAATATCAACAATAAAACCAACAATCATATCTCCAAATCTTCAATAATTTTACTCAAAACACCTTCTAACATTAATAACTTGTTTTACATGATCCAACGACATTTTGTTTAAATTCCAACCAACTGCCACAACATAATCCGCAACCTCCCAATTAAATGAAACATCAATAACACATTTCTTACCTTTAACTTCAAGAACTACATCAACAAACTACACGTCGTCGACTTCATTTCAAGCTACCAAACCATCATTTTCATCATAGAATCCACATTAACCACAACTAGAATATCAAATAAAATCAATCTACCATAACTACCAAAACAACCCCTTATTCGGCCACAACCACATCATGCATATTTCCATGGATTTTCATCTATTTCTATACATTACAATAGCAACACAAGACTAAGTAAAATTTATCCATTTCTTTCCTTGCAACACAACACATGCATGGCCAACTCATGTAGCACAACACAACAATCAAATTACTAAATAGTATTAATTCATCATTTCGATCCAACCCTGCATATATATATATTCGACCAACATGCAACACACATATTTTCATTTATTTCATTCATTTCTTCAACCTACACATATATGAACCATCCACACACACAAAAAGAGATGAAACCTTACCTTTCTCTTCAACTTCCCACTTGGTTTAGGATTGGTACATGACACCAAAAAGCCTTCTTCTTGCTTCAACACTTACTCCATGTTGTAGAGGGACTTCCATTAGGTAGGAAAAGTGGAAGAAAATAATTTTTCTAAGTCACTTTCCCATGGCTCAATTTTGAGAGCCATGGCGGAACGCCTACTATATTCCTCTCTCTTGCTTTCTTTCTTTCTCCCAATTTCTTCAACTAAAAGATGAACTCTCTCCTATATATATATTAGGTCCTCCCAATCACAAATTAGCCACATGCCCTCCTCTTTATTTTTCTAGAATTTTCTTTTCTTTTCTTGAATTTCTTTTGAATTTTCTCACATGGTCAAAGAAGACCAAATGTCTTCTTTTGTACACTTTAATCCCCATTAGCTTAAATATAGCACACACCACATATGCCATACGGCCATAATGGCCCTTTCTTGAATTTTCTTGAATATTTGCGAAATTACCATTTTACCCCTAGGCTTCCATAATATTACCATGATCCATTTTGCGAATCTTCCTTTTTGCCCTTAACCTTTCCCAATATTTCCACACTAATAATGTTCATAAATATTATTCATAACCAACTTGTACATTAGAAAATTTTTGGAGAATGGTCTCGCCCTTAACTTTCCACGTCGACTTTGAAATTTCCAAACGTACAAAATACGGGCTATAACACATAGTCAAAACCAGAAGTACGGAAAGTAAATGCAATATTCAAGATATCGAAATTCTTACTTATAAAAAATACAAATCATGCATAGGGCTCTTAGAACGGTGGTCGCCCGCCTGTCGTTGGCGCCACGCCACAGCATCACACCAGAAGATTTCATATCTCCGTACCCCGACATATCCCCATAACACATCATAGCCTACCATAACGCCATAACACAGCATAACACCAATATAAACGGAACCCGGCCCTCTAGCGAGGAGCTCGGTG
The DNA here is from genome assembly GCF_029784015.1 of Lycium ferocissimum. NCBI lineage: Eukaryota > Viridiplantae > Streptophyta > Magnoliopsida > Solanales > Solanaceae > Lycium > Lycium ferocissimum. Next base: position 18,619,134 of record NC_081343.1, read on the forward strand.
AACCGTAACACAGCATCACATCGGAAAATAACATAGTGCGCACGATACATAACCAGCCCGGGACTCGGTGAAGGATGTAACAACCATATGCACGAGCAGAGTCGTGAGCAACTATATGCGCTTTAAAACACTTTCAAAGACTCGATAAAATATCCAAAACGAGTCATCATTTAAGAATCAAAACGATAGTCAAATCAAATTTCTTTCGTACGTCGTTCGGGAACATATCAAATCAAACTTTAGGACTCGTAGACACGTATCAAACCATAGGAAATAGCTTATGGAAATTATGGGCATAATCGTTATTACAAACCCGATAGGGAAGTAAGTAACCAACGCTCGAGGGTTAAGACAATAATCGCCAAATTCTTTCAAAAGTCATTTGTACTACACAGGGAAAGTCTCGGGGCCCACGGACGAGTATCAAACCAATCCGGGTCCATCTATGAAAGTTGGAGACCTTATTCATTGTAGGATCTCCCACGAACGTTTCGAAGCGATCCGAACTCGTCTATGAAAGTTAGATTGTTCGTAGTTATAGAATCCTTTAAAAATAACATTCCTTATGCAAAATTTGAAATCCAATTGTACAAAGGACTTAAGAACCATAAGTTGACCATATTAAGGACGTTAACATTAAGAAGTAAATAAGAATCGTATACGTGCTCGGATCTTAAGAATGAAGTTCCCCCGAGACTCGGACTTACATTAGGACATGCCAAAAGAAAGAAAAGTTAGGCTTTACATACCTCGTCCGCTTCCTAAATTAATCCAAACTTACATCACGGCTTCTCCAAAATCTACAATAACACCATTTAACATCGGACATTAGCCATAAGCATCAAAAAATCCAATTCCAAGCCATTACTTTTTCTACAGAAATTTGGGCAGCATTTCCCCTATAAATTCATCAACCCCGAGAATTCAACTCAGCCAAATTCATCAACAACCATACCAATAACCATTCTAACAACATCCGTAAATGATTCAAAACGCATTCTAACATTAATAACCTTTTTTTTTTCTACATATTTCGACAACATTCCAATTATACTCAATTCACTACATATATTCAACTAGCACCAATGCTTACATATTCAAGTACTAATCCGGAATCATTCCATCGAGATTCAACAAAATTTCAAGCAACTCGCACAATATTTCATACGGCCCAAACAACTTGCAACCTTACCCGAAACCCTCCAAATTCCATAGAAACATTAACAACACATTTTCTTCTTCCAAATTCATAAATTACATCAACATTCCACACAATAACAACATTAACTACAATAATACGAACACTATATTAAAATTACATTATCTTCTCCAACAACCTACAAACGATTCCAACTTCCATTTAACTCATTAAACCACCATTTTAATTATGGAATCCATGCAACAACAACCAAAAGCATTAAATAAATTAGTTCTCCACTTCCACCCAACACCATACCCACACGGCCACAACTCCAACTTAACTACTTTCATAAATTTCATCCTTTTCCACTTACTACAACATGCACAACCATTCATAACATATAAAAAGAGGATTAAAACTCACCTTTTTCTCTTAGTTCTTCAACATGACTTAGGTTGCAAATTGCATGAACAAAGGCTTGACTTGCCCCAACAATTGTTCCATGATGTTTAGCACCTTCCAATTAGTAGAAAAGCTAGGAAGAATTATTTTTTTGAGGGCTATTTTTGGTCTTCCATTTTTCTCCTACATGGCCGAATATGGCCTTCTTTCCTTTCTCCATGTTTCTTCAATTTTCTAGAGAATGAAATGTGATGAATAAGATGACCAAGTCATCTTTTATTCTCACATATTAAGGTTCCATGTGGCCTTGGCCCACAAGTCATGTGCATGGTCACATGGCTTTTAATTTCATGAACATTAAGTCTCCAAGTTTTCACTTTTGGCCCCATATTTCATGAAACATTAGTTTTCATAATTTCACTTTCAACCCCACATTTTCCTTATTCCAAATTTACCCTTAACACTCCATACCAATGAAAAGATGAATATGCAACTTGTGCATTAAAACAAAATCGAAGGTCAAAATTCTCAACCTCGTATCCCGAAATGGTCTTGTCCTAAACTTTTCATGGTTGGCTCGGAATATCCCAACGTACAAAATTACGAAATATAACAGCTTTGAAGATCTTGCATCATTACTTGTATGGCGAGCAGTGTGATGTCTTCACAGATCACAAGAGCTTGCAATATATTTTCAAGGAGTAAGAGTTGAACCTTAGACAGAGAAGGTGGTTGGAGTTATTGAAATATTACGACTTGAACATTTTGTATCATCCTAGTCAGGTGAATGTTGTTGTTGATGCTTTGGGCCATAAATCTATAGGTACTTTAGCATATTTGTGTGCCCACGAGATGCTGATGGGCAAACAAATTCGAAGGCATGCTAGTCTTGGGGTTCGACTCGATGAAACTAAAAATAGAGAGTTAGTGGGGATTACTCAAGCGCAATATGATATTCATGGGGATAATCAAGTTGAAGCAATATAAAGATGAAATTTTGGTGAAGTTGCGGGATCGTGTGTAAAATGATAATTCACTTCATTTACAATTGGTGTTGATGGTGATGTTCTGAGGTTACAAAGGTGCTTGTGTGTTCCTGACATTGACAGTTTTTGACAAGAGTAGATGATGGAATCGCAAAGTTCAAAATATTCCGTGCATCCAGGATCCACTAAGATGTATATACTTGAAGCAACACTATTGGAGGAAGAGTTTGACGGTAGATATATCTAATTTTGTGGCTAAGTGTTTGAACTATCAACAGGTGAAGGCCAAACACCAAAGTCCCGGTGGGTTGGCTCAGAAAATTGAGATCAATCAACAGAAGTGGGAGATGATTAACATGGACTTTGTTGTTTGTTTACCTCTTACCAAATCCAGATTTGACTCTATTTGGGTAATTGTGGATAGACTCACAGAGTCTGCACATTTCCTTCCAGTGAAGGCGATGGATACTACAGTGAGTTGTGCAAAGCTGTATTAGAAGGAGATAGTGAGATTGCATGGGATTCTGACATCCATTTTATCTGACAAAGGTGCGCAATTCACTGATCACTTCTAGATATTATTCCAAGAAGGTCTGGGGACTCAAGTAAATTTGAGCACTGTCTTTCATCCTCGGAGGGATGGGCAGGCAGAGAGAACTATCCAAACACTCAAATACATGTTGAGGGCTTTGGTGATTGATTTTTGAGAAACTTTCGATGAGCATCTACCTCTTGTAGAGTTTGCATACAGTAACACCAAACAAGAAAGTATATAAATGGCTTTCTTATGAAGATCTTTATGTGAGCCATTGTAGATCTCTAATTAGGTGCTTTGAACCTACTGAAATACAAATATTAGGTCCTGACTGGGTTCACGAAATGACTGAGAAGGTGAATCTCATTGTACGACAACTCAAGATAGCTTAGAGCCGACATAAGCCTTATACACACATAAGGCATCGCGAACTAGAGTTTGATGTTGGTGACAAAGTGTTCTGGAAAGTGTCGCTAACGAAGGGAGTAATGTTGTTTGGTAGAAAGGCTAAATTTAACCATCATTTTATTGGCCCTCGTGAAATTATGAAAAGAATTGGGAAGGTGCCTTACGAGTTGAAATTACTATCCGAGATGGCTATGGTGCATTATGTGTTTCACGTATCAATGTTGAGGTTGTATACACCTTATCCTTCTCATATCTTGACTAATTAAGTGATTGAAATCAACGAGGGGTTGTCGTATGAAGAAGAACCTGTGCAAATCTTAGATCAACAAATTTGGAGGTTGAGAACAAAAGATGTAGCTTTTTTAAAGTCCTGTGGCGAAACCACAATACCAGGGAAGTGACATGTGAAGCGGAGGAGGACATGTATAACAGATACCCTCACTTATTCCCTATTCCAGGTATATGTTAAACTTTTTAGTTATCAAATTCTTGCGACAGTGTATGCTACAGGTGTGAATCCCGTATTTCAGGTTGTTATTGTAGTTATAGATGTCCATGTGAGGACTATATGGTTAAATTTATAGGTTGGTAGCTGAGTTTCATTTTGGTATAGCTCCTAATACAAAGGATGCCCTAAAAATTTGAGTTTTAGGGAAAATCTTAGGCCATGACTCTCATTTGAGGGTAAATGATCCGAGGAGGGGGGGGGGGGGACAGTGGAACGTTTCATAAATTCGAGCTAACTGTGAATACGGTTCGAGAGTAATAATGTGCTATTTTATCAGTATGAAGTACTATCGAAGTGAATTATGGTGGAAATAGCCGTTTTTGGATCAACCCAAATAGTGAGGTGCCTGAGATTTAATAGAATCAGTTGAGTTTACGATAGGCCTGACTTCTTGCAAGTTTACGTGTAAATCTGTTGGTAATTTGAGAAGACTTAAAACATAAAAGTTGCATCCCTTTGCAATATCTTTCTAAGGATGTAATGCTGAGCTCAAACGGACCTTCGATTAAAACATTATGATCGGTTTACTGAAAGGTTGCAGAGCAGTCTGCTGGACCGATATGCCTTGCAGATCACATTATGTGGCCGCGTTTGGGACACATTTTTGGATACATTTTGACCCCAAAGTTTCTAGGTATTATGCTTTGATATGCGTTTTGAAATGCTGCAGCATTTCGCATTATGCGGTGCATACCCTAAAGCAGAACGACCGCCTATAAATTCCTAGAACTTCTCCAAACTTCATAGGTGAGTTCTTACTCAAACCTTAAATCTTTCATTTTGCTTCATTTTTTGCAGACTTTTTAAGAAGTAAAGAGCCTAGAACTTCTCCAAACCTCATAGGGGAGTTCTTACTCATATCCCAAGTATTATTCCCTTTCATTAACGAGGATTAACACTAGCTCATCTGCCAAAACCCTATATTCTTGACATTTGAAGAAAGAGAAGTTGAATGAACATTTGGGAATTCTCTTGAAGGTATGACATTTGACCTTTTTTTATTTTATTGGAGGGAGCAGGGTATTAGAAGTGATGGGAATCCATCGGTGAATTCTAGGGGACCAAGCCTCTTTTGGGCAAGAAAAGCCCTAGTTTATCGTTTAATGGTGGGAGCTCTGAGAGTTTGGTTAAAGTTCTGAACATTATCATTGATAATAAATATATAACGATTGTTGAACTTCGAGGAATACGTTTTACAGGTTTTAGTGATATGTCTCTTTTCAAACATTCTATTCAATCTTTAAAAATGGTTTTCTTTGGCAAGGTTTCTGTGCGTGAAGTTCAAGGCCACACTAAATCTTTAATGTATTATACGATATATATGTATTTATGATATCCCCTATCAAGGTATGATTGAAGTTTAATTTTAAAGCCTTAAACTTAGAACATGATTTACCCTTATAAGGGATGCTTTAAACTTGTTTTCGAAGGTTTAAATATTTGAAGCTTTTTGCCCTACGAACAGGTCTCGTTGAATTGAAATTTGATTAATGGTTTGAGGATGATTTCTAAATTGATTAATGGCATGACATACCCCTACTAACGTGATGATGAACATAATTCATAATGAACTATTCGACTTCCTTGCCATGATTTGAGATTCCGCTCCCATGCCATTATTTGTGATTGGGCTAATATGTCATGATTTCTATTGTTTATGTTTTGCCTAGCTAGTAGGGAGGAAGGGTAGTCAATGTGGATTTTAGTGGGGTTAGCCTAGCCATTCAGGAGAAAGAGTGGCCATTGAGGATTTGTAGCCCTGGTATGGTCTTAGCAAGGCTATTCAAGAGGAAGGGTAGCTATTGTGGGTTGATAGCCCCGATGTGGCGCTTCTATGTGGTTGAAGGAACCCTAATTTGTCATCCTTCATTACTATTGATTTGGGCATGTATTGGCATGATTTTGGTTTCCCCATGAGTTGGCATGTGATGAACTTGGCTTCAAATGAAAGAACTTCAGGTAATGAAAACGGCTTAATGATTCTAAGTGAGTATTTCTTCTTCATTGACTTATATTGGCTATTTATGATATGTTATCATTTGTTTTGAACTATTTTCGATTACACTTATGACTCGTATATTTTTCAATATAACTATTGTCCCGGAGACACTCACTGAGTGCTCAATAATCAGGCATACCATTGTTATTTTTGGTTGTGTGTTAGGTAACATAGAAGAGTAGGTTCGTGATACACGTGCGGAGTAGGAGGACTTTCTGCTTTTCAGATTATTGGTTAGCCCACAAGCTTGTCTATGGGACACCCTTCTATCTTAGTTTATTATTTTAGTTTTTGGGTTGCGTCCCGAGGTTAGACTATTCATTTATTCTTCTTAGAAGCTCAATAGATAGACCTTATTACTTTGGGTAGTTGTTGAAGTCATTGTCTGACTCATTGGATGTTTTGCCTCATTGGATGCTTTGCCACATTTCATGGTTATTAGTTTATATTAGACTTTCGCTAATTATTCTTGTTATTTTTTGCATTCTTTCTTATAGTCTTGCTTAGTTAATTAATAATGAAGCATTAAATGAGATTACAGATTCTTTATCTTTCGAAGGTGCTTCCGATGTGGTTCCTTAGTATCAGATGCATGTTGCGCCATGGTGGGTTTTGGGGTGTGACACTAAACCCTCTGTTGTGTATTAAAATTAAAGTCTTTCCCTCCCCTTTATTTAAAATGCAAATGGCCCCTTGTTTTGTCCAACAAATAAAGTGTTACACCTGTTGACACCCGATTTTGTCCCGTCTTCCCTAAATATTTATTTACATTTCTACTATTTTTGGTAATTAGCTTTTATTAATACGGGCGTTCATTATCCTGTTGCAGTCACTATTACTATTTTATTACTGTTACTAATATTACTATTATCATTATTACTATTTTTTACCGGTATTATTATTATCATCATTATTGTTATTATTGTTATTTTTATTACCAGTATTATTATCCATATTATAATCATTTTAGCATTTTACCAGTTTATGCACACACATCGCATTTACCTCCGCGTATTTTAATAATAGCATTGACTTACTGTTGAATTTTAAATATATATTATCGCACGACCATTACAACGTCATTTTATTTTCATCTGAGTATTAATAAATACATACTTTTATATTAGGGGATATTTTAGCACACTTAGTATATAATTTATTAAAATGGGTCTTTTATTTAAAAATTTAGAAAGCCAAGTCATTTTAATTCATCATCCCAACCATTTTAATTCACCCCAAACCCTTCTTGGACCAGTCCATTAATGACCAGCCCATATTTAATCCCAACTCACAGCCCCCACATTTTAGTCCGACCATTACCAGCCCATCGGTTATTTTGACCCGACCCGCGTGTTTCAACTAAATGAAACACTAGGGTTCCCTTTTCAGCCTCCTTCAGCCGCCTCACCCCATCGCCTCTCTCTCCTCTCTCCATCTCCTTTCTTCAACAAAAATGGCAAAAGCTTAGCCTCCCTTTAGTCGTGGACAGAGTTGTCCATCCCCATTTCCGTGCAAAGCTTGTTTGTTTTCGAAAACCCTAACAGTCGCGCCCTTTTTCTCCTTCCTCTCTCTCTTCGACGAACTTAGCAAATCACAGAAGCCTTTCGCGATTACAGGCCATGCATGGCCATTTGAGGGAAAGAAATTAATAATCTCGTCAGAATTTCTACCGTTGAGAGGTGTGTTTTTGTTTTCTTCCCCTCCCCTCTGCTTTAGATCTGAAACCATTTTAATGGGTTTCGTCAATTTGTGAAGTTCAAATCGTTTTCCTTATCAGTTCCTTTTCATTTTTTTGGGTACAAGTTTTAATGGATTTTTGTCCATTCCTCATTTCTGGTCGGGTGGATGAAATACCCACAAAAATCCGAATATTTGAACCAAGAAATCCCGCCCAAAAATTTCAATTTTCAAACCCTAAAGCAAACCCTAATTGATGGTTACCCCCTATAAATATGGGCTTCGAGTTCCAGGATGAAGGTCGAAGTTCAGCCGCACAAAAATTACCCCAAAAAAAAAAAAGGGTTTTCAAAACTCGCTCAAAAATCCCCTAAGCCATATTAGTTCATCGGTCTCATATTTCGAATATCGAGTCAAAATATTAAGTCATTGCTTTGGTTTCATTTGTTTTGGTATCGCTCGAATTCGAGCATCGCAAACTCGGAGATTTGAAGTGTTCGAGTTTGTATCGAAACCTTCGCCTCCTCCCGCACCCGTTGAAGAAGGTAATTCTCCATTCTCTCTTTTTATTTCCGCCGCATTCTTTTTTCTGTTGCCTGTGTTAGTTTAGTTCATTGTTCCGCGATTCAGAATGTTAGATAAATTATTTTAGTTCGACAGATATGCTTTTGCGTTATGTTGATTCATTTTATACAGTTTAAGCCATGTTCTGTGTAGTTCAAATTTGATCGCTTTGGTATGTTGTCGTTTAATTCAAGTAGATTATCGTGTCTATGTGTGTTACATTAGTTCAGTCGCTTAGGTATGTTAGTTATATTGGCGCAATTCAGTTTTATCCTAAAATAGAATCGGGTATGCTAGTTTGGTTGGTTGATGAGCATGATTAACAGATGGGGACATCCACTGGTGTCACTGTGTTTAGAGATTTTTACTTGATCTTGTTTAGTTACATGTCGGCAACTACCCCATCCCTTTCCCTTTCCTCTTCAGCTGGGCTAAAAAAAAAAGACATATTTGCCATGAAGGATCTGTCAAGTCGAACATAAATACCCTGCTCCCCAAAACTTGAACCATATCGATTGCAAGCCGCCTGGTTTGATTATGCTCATTTTAGCCTTTAGTCAGCATGACTTTAAGCACTACTAGCCCCATCTCCTCAAATCTCGCCTATCTTCCTATGTTTTGCTGCCGTGTCTAATGTTAAGAGGCTAATACGTGAACTATCATGGTAATAATAGATAGAAATGGGTCTCACAATCATTTTTCTGTCCTAAATGAGAAGTTTCAAATTACCGCCGTTCGTTTAAGAAAGGTTGATGTTTAGCATGCTTTTAAAGCTTTCCCGAGAACTATGGATTGATTAATCTTAGGAAAATTGTTTTCTTTTTCATAATATAAGTTGGAGTGTGTTATTCCTAAACTGAAATCTGTTTCATTCCGTTAGCATGCTGCAGGAAATTTCATGAGTTATTTGAGGTGATTCTGTGCCTACTTTAAAATCGATGTGTTGGATGTCGTTGATTCGATTTTGAGAAAATGTTTGGATGTAGATGTACTATACGCATATATGCATACATCTGTAGGTTGATATCAGGAGAATAGGTCGTGTCCTGCCTGTTTTTCTATGCCGTTTCGCCCCGTTAAGTTAAATATGGTTAGAAGTTTAGTCATTTTGCCTCATTTCTGCTAATTTGGACCCTTTTGGCAAATGATTAATAAGGACTCATGCTGTACCGATTTGCTCCCATTTTGTGCATTAAGGATCCTGTTCTAGCTTTATTTGTTTACCCAAAATATAGGATTGAGGGATCTGTTGGCTGTTGCTATCTGAATTACGTTAGATTTGATCCACATGATTAAGAATACACTAAACAACGCCTAAATTCCCTTGTTGGCAGCATGATCAATACATTCCACTATTTATCTGTTTTAACCAGCATATGAATGGATTCTTTGGCTATTTTAAAACCTATCTATATTGGTTTAAGCTAAGACTGGAGTCATTTGGGACCTGTGGTGTCTGATACTTCGAACTGGCTTTAAATGATGTCTGTGGCTTGGGCATGATGCTGTTTATTTCGGAAAGTAGTATTATTAATAAGACCTCCATGTTTACTAAGCTTAAACTACATCCTTTGAGATTAAAGGAAACGGCAATTGGCTATAAATGAGTGAGACTTTGTGTGCCCTTGTTTTCCCAAGTAGGAGACCTGTGTCAAGTTTGGGTTATTGCTAGTATAGATGATTCGAATCCCAATAATATTCTTAAAAAGGGTTTTCAAAGGATTTTAAGTTCAGCTTCAATATCTGAAAACTATTTGCCTCTTTATTTCATTAGAATGATTATCTGGGCATGAATCTGCTTCTGTACGTTTTTGCTTCATAAATGTCTTTCTTATATTCTCTTGTTGGTCTAAAAAGGTTGAAATCTAATTGTGCTTGGGCCTCAAGTTTTGGATAAAATGTGACAAATCTTTAATTAGCCGAATCAGTGATTGTTTTATGTGTTATGTTAAGCCCTTTCTTTCTCTTATATTCCGCTGCTAAAACATGGTGAGTTTTCTATGCCTGTTTGAAATTTCACATGCTTTCACGTTGCAAATATGCCATGTGTAATGATCGCGCACTAACTCCTTTTCCTTTCATTTTACATGACCTCTGCATACGGGTCCGAGGGACTCGTCCATCCGCATTCGCGTTGGGCTGAAAGCCCAACACAATTTCTCTCTTGTGTCAACCCATCCGCAGCAGTATTTAAAAGTTTTGCTGGGGCGAGGCCCAACAACAACAAAACAGACCGCAGCAGCTTTAAAATGGGCCTGAGCCCAGGCCTGAGTGCAGCAGTTCCTTTAAAAATAGGCTGGGCCTATTTAAATTATCCATTCCTCTATTTTTTTAATTTGCCTTGGATGACTAACATTTTACTTTGTTTCATTTTTCTTAGCTTAGATGAATCTAGTAAAATTTAGTGGGTTAACTTTAGTAATGGGTAGTTAGTTTAAGGAAGATTAAAATTGATTCCATAAGTTTTACTCTCTCCTTTTCATGATAAAAATGTCTAATATTTATTTATAGAATAACTGATTTTCAAAATAGTATGACCATATATGTTGAATTAAGGAAATCATATTTTATTCTTACTACCTTAAAATTTCAAAACATCACTAATACGAAGATATTAATACAAACGTGTTTTATAAGTATGTTTAGATTGATCCAATTATACACATTTTTAGCCAAATATAGTCAAATAAAGAGAAAGAAATTCACTTATAAGAAATAACGCCAGATTTAGTTTGCATCTGTCACGACCCAACTCCGTAGGCCGCGACTCATGCCCTAGTTGGGCACTCATACGTACCTTAATCTAAATTAGCGAGATGTTACAAATAAGCAGAAATAATAATTTAATGCTGTCGGATAGATATGACGCACGAAGGCCGATAAGGCCGTCACATAATACAGATAAGCCCTAAACGTACGCAAACTCACGGAACATATACGGAACCCACACCACATGTCTACAGACCTCTACAGAATAAAAACATAATCATATGACGGGACAGGGCCCCGTCGTACCCCGTAACGAATATGTACAAATGCAACGTAAAAATTTTATACCAAAATACGGGCCTTGACAAAGGAGCACTTCAACACCGAGCTAACAACCTAGGCGGGCGAATCGAAAACCAAATGTCCGTACCGCGCGGCACGAAACGCCCCCGAAGAAAGGGGTCGGTACGGAAAATGTACCGAATATGTAAAGCGAGAAAATGTAATAAACAAAACTAAAATCGAACGGGATGCGGAAAACGAACGAGATGCATAGCTAATCAAAAATGCGTACCGTAAATCATACGTAATGCGTGCGTAAAACATATGCAAAAGCCGGCCCGCTAGCGGGACTCGGTGAACGGAAGCGAGGCGCTCCTTCGTCCCGCGCCAAAACACATCATACTTGAGTAGGAATATCTCCGAAACAAATCATAACATACCAAGTGGCCACATCACATCACATAATCGGATATCAAATATATGTACATGGCACATCATACTTCGGACCCATGTACATGTCATACCTGCCCCCTCACCGAGGCACGGCGAACAATGCAGAGGAAAGCGTTTGAGAACATATCCGGCCGGGGGCTCGCCGGGGGGAAACATTGAGGCATCCACGAGTGGAGTAGTGAGAAACTAATGCAATAAAAATACCATAAAATTTCCAGAGACTCAATGAGGCATAGGGAATGACAAATCAAAGTAACGAAATCTGACGGAATCATAGTACGTACCTTTCGGACTTCACAGTAGATTATGTCAGGGCAGAACGTTCGGAGTCAAAGTGCATATCAAAACGTTTCGTAAGACTTAATAGGATATTTAAAAATGATTTTTGTTTAGTAGCTAAAATATTCCTTAAAAGCCGCTCGAAGACAAATCGTAAATACAAAAGAGTAAAATCAAAAATAGGGGGCCCACCTCGGTCAATTGAGGTGGCGGACGTAAATTACATATGTTCAACTTCAAAATATCATTTACGAGGGTTTTAAGGTAATCGGATTTTATTTACAAAAGTTGGAGAGGTTTAGATCACTTTCTAGTCATTCGCAACCTAACTAATTCAATTCTACTGAAAGGAAAGGGAAAATTCTCGAATGCGAATTCCGAAGAGTGGAGTTGTCCCCGAGGTCCGAATTCAAGCCTAGTACATCTAGGGCGTGCCAAAGAAAGAATATGGGTAGCTTTACATACCTTTCTCGCTTGTTAAGCTCGTCGAAACTCCGGTCCCGTTTCGCCAAAAATCTGCAAATGGTCACCCTTACCAGTTACTATTCATGAGACTTGAAAATTCCAACTTTGGGTTAGTATTTGCCTGCCGAAATTTCGGCACAAAGATCTCCCCTATAAATACACCATCCCGAGAATTATGGCTCGGCCCAAATTCAATAACAATCCGAGAATGAAACTCGGCCAACATTATTAGAAACAATGCCAACAATTATTCCAACAATACTTACAATATTCACAACGATTCAATAGTATCCGAAATCTTCAACAAAGATGTAAACATACATTTTTCTTGTTCCAGACTCATAAATCATATCAACAACCACTCAGTATCAACATCATTCATGCAATGCAAGAATTTAAGCTAATGTCACATTAACTTCCTCAACATTCCGATAACGATTACGACTTCATTCCAAACCATCAAACTTGCATTCTTCATCATAGAATCCATGATAACAACAACTAAAACACTAAATAAAATTAACTCATTCTCTTCCACACCACATCACAACCATACGGTCATAATACACACATACTACACCTCACGGCCTGCACCCTTTTTTCACAACTAGAGCTAAAAATCATTAAGCTTCCATTATCCATATAGAACTCACAACAACAACAACCAAAACACCTAGATAAATAATTGAATCATAGTCTCTACACATGTACACACATTCGGCCATACATATATATATAACCACCATGCACGGCTACAATATAACACCTACATCTCCATGACCTTTGTTCATCTCTACACACTACAACATGTACCAAATGTCCATAACACATAAAAGAAGATTGGTTCTTACCTTTTTCCTCCAAGTTCCCACTTGACTAGGATTATGGATTGCACAATTGAATGATTTTCTTGTCCCAACAATTCTTCCATGTTAAAGAGGGCCTTTCAATTGGTATAGAAACTAGAAGAGAACAATTTTCTTGGCCAACTTTTTTCCATGGAATGGTTCGGCCAACACCATGGCCGAATGGTTCCTTTTTGCTCTTGCTTCTCTTTACATTTTCTTGAACTTTCTAAATGTGAAAAGATGACCATGCCCTCTTAATATATTCTTGCCACCACTTTCTATATTATTATTTAGTCCCTCATTAACAAATAATATGAACACATGGCCCTTCTTTCTTTCTCTAGAAATTTCTTGAAATAACAAATACACCCACTTGTCTTGTTATATAAGCTTTGGCCCTTAAGTAAGAACATGGACACATGGCCATGGGTGGGGCCCACTTTTTATGTCACATGGCCAAAGTGCCAATTTAAGAATTTTCTTGAACACTTTGTAAAATTCCCGATTCACCCTAGTCTTTCTCAATATTTCTCATGCAATAATAGTCATAAATTATATTCACCACAACTTGTACATTAAAAATAATCCTTGAAAATGGTCTCGCCTTTAACTTTCCACGACGACTTTGCAATATCCAAACGTACAAAATACGGGCTATAACATCCTATTAATACAATTTAGTCGAAGTTCAAATTTTCTAAAACCTACTATTTATATGCAAACTATTACATTTTTCGAATTTGCTTTCAATAGTATTTAAAGTTTCTTTTGTGCAAGTCATTATTTTTGTTGCAAATCTTTATTTCAAATAATATTATTTAAGCATTAGCGCCATTTATAAGTATTATTTAAATAGCAACGTTTATGAGTTTTATATTTTAAATAGTATTTAAAACCTCTTTTATATAAATTATCATATTTTCCACAAATCTTATTTTAAATAGTATCATTGTATTCAAAGTCTTAACGCATATATAAATTTATTTTCTAAAAGCATTTAAAGTCTTATTCATGCAAATTAAGATATTTCTCCGCAAGTTAGTTGAAATGGCGTTATTATACCTTCCTAGTAATATGTACAAGTTATTTTCTTAAAATTTAAGCACCTTATTTAACCTTAATTAAATAACCTAAGTTTGGTCGGTAACCGTAAGTTAACGGATCCTAGAGGATGCCTAACCCCTTCCCTTTAGGATAAATAGAACCCTTACCTAGAATCACTAATTAAGCAGATCATTAGCGGAGGTTTAGTTAGGATTTATCTTAGTTAATAATTAGGTGCCCTAATTCACCTTAAAATCAATTAGGTGGCGACTCCTTAAAATAAGCAATTTAGGAATCTCCAATATGTTGTACTCGAATTTAACCCGTTTAAATGGGGTATAACAGCTTGGCGACTCCGCTGGGGATATTAGGTTCTAAACCACAACAGACTTAGGTAATTAATATTTGGTTGGATGCTTTGTTTGTTAGTTTTCTTTATTTTGCCTTACATGCCTTTAAATGCCATCATTATTGTTTATTGCCTTATTTGCCTTGCCATGTAATATATATGTTTTCCTTTATTAATTGGCATTCCGCTCATACTCCCTCCACTCCTGGAAAATTCACACAATTCACACACTTAAAGCGGTTTCGCGGTTCGCGGCCGTGCACTACAAAATTACCCTTTTAGTTGGATCGATCTTGTGGATTTAGTCGATCGGCGGTGCGATCGACGACCACGGACTTTCCACTCCCGAGTTGTCCGCTTGGGGGAACCTTGCGTCATAGGAAACCCGCTCCTAGTCAGCCTAAGATAGAGCTAAAACAAAACCCTCATTAGGAGCATGCACGAGCCTAGGAGGCTTAATACCCAAGGCGTATTAAGTCCATTAGTCAAACTCGCCCAAATGTCCGAGTGGGTCCATGACCCCGAGTGACGATCATCATATTATGTGCATTAGTTTGAAGGATAAACGTGTGTTATGTGGACTATGTGCTGCTTAGGTAGAACTAACCATTTGTGGACGCAGGTAGTCATGAGTCAACACAACACGTACCCGAGATTTAGCATGGTTTTGGGTGTTCCTCCTCAACTGAAAGCATGGTGGAATGATTTGGGTGATTATGGACAGCGTATGGTACGAGGGGCGTTGGGGCACTTACCGTCTTTAATGGACATCCAGCCGTGTAGGGACATCATCGAGGCAGCAGCTATGTTTTGGGATGAGAAGAGAGCCGTGTTCAGATTCGGCAACATTGAGATGACTCCATTGTTAGAGGAAATAGGAGGTTATATAGAAAATGTGGCTTTACTACATAAGAAGAAAAAATGGCAAAATTGTGGCATGATTATTCCAAAGGAACCTCTACCAAAAGAATTTGTCGACAGCCTTGGATTCAAAAAAGGTAAAGGTGTGGAATGTTTACAAAGATCCACGATACCATTTGAGTATTTGTATCATAGATTCGGATATCAACAAAGTTTCACTGATTATCAAGACGAGTTTTTCTCATATGATTCTTGGAAACAAAAACGATGTTTCGCTTTCGCAGTATGCTTTTTGGGAACAATGGTATTTCCTAAGGGAACAACAAGAGATATTCATACCCGTCTCATTACTGTGACCGAAGCTTTATTTGGTGGCATTGACGGGAAATACTACACCGTGGTCCCTATGGTCGTGGCAGATATCTATCGGGCGTTAGAACGTTGCAAGCATGGGTACAAACATTTCGAGGGGTGCAACTTGCTTTTACAGATTTGGTTGATGGAACATCTTCAAAAGGTCGACAGAGGGCTCGCATTTAGAAAGCCGACAGGAGAAAATCACATTCTTGGACATGTTGCAGGAGCTATTTTGGCCAATAGACCTTTTGGAAAGCCAATTGGTGTAGAAGAATGGGTAAGACTTCTCAGCCGTTTGAATGGTGACTCGATTCAATGGATGTTCGGTTGGTTTCCATCGGAGGGTTTGGTGTTTCGTACGAAGATTGTGCCATTTTTGGTTTTGATGGGGCTCCGAGGCTTGCAACCCTATGCTCCGCTAAGAGTTTTAAGACAATCTGGAAGGAAACAAACTATACCTTTAGTGGCAGACATGGATCATTACCGAGCTGACTATAAAGAAGGAAAAATTCCTTTTGCGAAGGAGGTTCTAAGTATGTGGATATCGAGGGAGACCATGAAAGCAGAGTCAATTGAGCCAAACAGATACCAAGCTGGATGCGATGATAACTATCTGGAGTGGTTGGCCGCTAACTTGGAAGGATCAATCAGACCCGGGGTTAGTTTGAAAGGACGAGTTAAAGATGGAGAAGCAGAAGCGCATATCCTACTTCGGCAACTGCGTAAGAAAGGCCTTGCCTCTGATGCTGAATACCATGCACAACTTGAGGAAAAGGAAAGGGAGGCAGAAAAATGGAAGCAACAAGCACTTAGTTACGAGCAAAGCATGCAAGAATTGGATACCCTTCTAGCTCAGCAAGGAGAAATTTGCATCAAAGAAGACCTTAAGACAGGAGGGGTTCTAGCTATGTCATACCTTGTCCAGAATCGCCGAAAGATTGATCAAGCAATTCAAGCAACCAAGAGGCTCAAGAGCGATGAAGGGCCATCTTTATTTTTAAATTAGTTCATTAAAGTCAAGTTTTGTTGTAATGATTTCCTTTATTATTCTGTATTAAGGATCTAATTCTCGAACGATGTATGTCTTGAGGTCTTCAATTAATGGCACGTCGGGATGATATATAATTACATGTTTTATCCTTCAAACTTTCGCTAGGCCTACCTCTGGCACAAAGAGGTCCCGTGCATAATAGGTCGCGTTGTGTGTGCTCTATCTCATTTTAATATTTGGTTCGTTGCCATGCGATATGTGTTTTGTTTGCTATGTGCAATATGTGTTTCTTGCATCGTTGTTTGCTCAATATTCGCATTATTTTCAGCAGTAATCATTCACACTATACTAACGCAATTTTCTTCATTTTGAAGGTTTTCTTTTGTTTTGTTTATTCCCCAAAGGTCGATTCGTGTTGACTGCGACCTGGCGGATCACCCGTACTTCACGAGATCCAAAGCACGAGCATCCGACAGCATGACCGATTCAGGAGCATCCGAACAAAATGGTTTGGGACTTGTCGCTCTTCCGAGAGACGAACCCGAAGCATCGGGGAGGGAAATGACGAACTCATCGCCGGTTATTACAACAAATGGCCAATATGCGGATCGAAATTGAGCAACTGCGAAATCTCACCAACCTATCTATTACCCTGAACACTCCTCACCCTGAACAAAGAGCCAACACAACTATCCCACCATCCTTTTCTCCTGTCGATTCGCCTGCTCCTCAAACCTTCCCTTCAAACCCTCCATCTCACACAGTCAATCTAAACGCTACCAATTCGCCCTCTGTTCCCCAACAAACTAACCCGCAACAAACCATCTCACAACAATCCAATCCACAGCAAGCCGCCCCACCACCAACCAACTCACGACAAGTCAACCCGCAGCAAACCAGACTACAACAAACTATCCCACCACAAAATGACCCGCAGCAAGTCAACTTTCAACAAACTCATCCGCCTTCTTTTACTGCTCCCTATATCCCTCAGCCCTCAGTTATCCAAAATACCCCACCTACCCAAAATTACCAAGCTACCCAACACATGCCGTTGACACACACCACTAGCCATAACACGCAATATGTGCCACCGGTATATGTAGCAGAAGCTCAACCTTTCACCACCCAGTTGCAGGCCGTACAACATCCAGAGGTTGACCCTTATGAAGAAATGGAAAGGGAAGCCAGAGCGAGAGCAGACGAGAATGTAGCAAAAGAGCTTCGCAGTCTAAGGGAAGCAGTTAGGAACATCCAGACCAACAAAGGATGCGAGGGACTGGAATACGAGGATCTTTGCATTCATCCTGACATCGAGTTACCTGCTGGATATAAAGTCCCGAAGTTTGACATGTTTGACGGGAAGGGAAATCCTAGGGCTCACTTGAGATCTTATTGCGATAAGCTTGTCGGGTGGGAAAAGATCAGGCTATTCGGATGAAACTATTCATAAGGAGCCTGACAGGAGAAGCGCTAGATTGGTACACGTGTCAAGACCCGCAGAAGTGGCACAGTTGGGGAGAAATGGCCCAAGAATTCATGGACAGGTTTAGGTTCAACACCGAGACCGTCCCGGACCGATTCTACTTGATGAAGCTAGAAAAGAAGTCGACAGAGACTTTTCGAGAGTATGCTATGCGCTGGAGAGCGGAGGCTGCGAAGGTCCAGCCCCCAATGGCAGAGAGCGAAATGACAATGCTTTTTGTACAGTCTTTAAAGGATGCCACTTACTATGAAAGACTGTTAAGCGTCATCGGACAAAAGTTTTCGGAAGTCATCAGAATGGGGGATTTCATAGAAGAGGGCATTAAAACAGGGAAGAGTGACAAAACGGCGGCACTTGCAAGCAACGAGTAGAGCAATTCAATCGGATCCAAATAAAAGAAAGTGGGACGAGTGTCCGCAGTCATGACCATCCAGAGCGGAGACCAAACCAAATGCTTGCTTACCAATACCCTTCGCCCCAGCCCACACAGTACAGCCAATACACTCAAACCCCTCAGCCTTATTACCAATCTCCACCTACTTCCCATTCTGTTTACCATACCCAACCAACATATCACTCACCTCGAGCACCAGCCCATCAAAGTCCGTCACAATACCAGCCGACCTACTCACCTCAACCCCAGTATCAATCGCCAAACCGCCCGCAAAATACACCCAGACCTCGTCCAAACTCCGAAAGAAAGCCCACCAAAACTTATACACCATTGGCCGAACCATTATCCCAATTGTACGAGAGACTGAGAACCGGGGATACTACAACCAATCCAAGAAAGAATTCTAATCCTACCCGATGGTATGACGGGGAACAAACGCCGCGCGTATCATTCAGAGTCACTCGGACATGATACGAAAATTGTCTCTCTCAAGGATAAGATTGAAGCATTGATCAAAGAAGGGGTCATCCGGCTCAAAGAGCTCCCCGAACATAAACAACGATCCGTTGCCCAATCATGGTGATGCAAATGTAAACATGATAGCCATTGATGAGGATTGCAATTTGGAAGGGACTATCGTACCGGTTAAGAAAGAGGAGAAGGTCGAATCATCGGCCCACGTTGCTCCAGAATCACGCTCCGAGAAGAGCCCCATTTGAAGTAGAAGTACTCGCTCCAAAGCCTAGAATTACGGCCTTAGTTGCTCAAGCGCCTTCTGCAATTCCAAAACAACGGTTCCGGAGTTATCGGCCTCGATGAAAGGAGCAAAGCAAAGGGAAAATTGGTGGTAGAAACTGTTGCGGCCGGAATGACTAGATCTGGGCGATGTTATGCCCCTGAGGAGATAGCGCGAGGAGTACAAAGCAAAGAAAATAGTCAAAAGAAGGTTGTGACTGAGGCAGAGGTTGAAGAATTCTGGAGAAAGATGCCAACTAAAGAATATTCTGTTGTGGAACAATTGAAGAAAACGCCCGCCCAAATTTCTTTATTGGCATTATTGATGAGTTCTGAAGCTCACAGGAGCGCTCTAGCAAAGGTGCTGAATGAAGCCTATGTCTCGCCTGAGACTTCCAGCGAGAAACTGTCAGCCATGGTTGGAGAAATCCTTGAAGCCCACAGAGTTTCTTTTCATAATGACGAATTGCCACCTGAAGGTTTAGGACACAACAAAGCATTAAACATCACCATTAGATGCAGGGACAAATTCATTTCCAAGGTGTTGATTGATGGAGGTTCAGCGGTGAATATATGTCCTGTCACTACTCTACAAGCCTTAGGGATTGGCGTCGGAAACTCCGCGACACTGTGTGAGAGTCAAAGGTTTTGACGGATCCCAACGAGGTGTTGTGGGAGAGATTGACTTAACTCTGGAGATCGGGCCTGTGGAGTTCGCAGTGGAATTCCAAGTAATGGATATATCTGCTAGCTATAACCTGCTGATAGGAAGGCCATGGATCCACATGGCTGGTGCAGTTCCCTCTACCCTGCATCAGAGCTTGAAATTTGTCTGGAACCAGCAAGAAGTAGTAATCCATGGAGAAGGCAGCAATTCAATCTATCCTGAAAGCCCAGTTCCTGTTATCGAAAGCGTAGAAAGATTGGATGGGTCTGTCTTCCATATCAAGGAAACTATGTGTCTTTGCTCGAGCAAAGAAAGGTAAAATTGCCGGTAAAGTGCTTATGATGGTGGCATGGGAAATGTTGAAGAATGGCTTCCAACCTGGTCGGGGCCTAGGTTTAAACTTGGACGGCATCGTGGAACCAATTCAATTACCGGACGAAGGACACTTTCGGTCTCGGATACGAGCCCACGCCCGAAGAGATTGCATTGGCTAGTTTCAAGAAGAAGTGACGGAGTCCTTTGCCTAAGCCCTGTTCCCCCTCCGAATCGCTCATTTTGCAAAGCATCCGCCACCCAAGCATCGACGGAAGTCGCTAAAGACGACCTCGTGGAAGCTCTCAAGAACTTATTCATTCGAGGAAGAAGGCTCGAATGCAATGTGGTTTTGGAGGAATGCCTCGAAACTCCGGACATCTGGGATGCTGAGCCTGGAATCACTCTAAACAATTGGACTTGTACCCCGCCCCCGGTTCTCCGGGAGTCTTGGTAGACAATTTGTATTAGTATTTGATGAAACAACGCGATTCAAATTTGAGGCCTGAATCGCGTTTGTACTTTTGTTATATTTTGCCTCCACCTTTTGAAAGCTTAAATGCCAAATCAAAACTATAATTTACTATTTTAATTTTTGGTCTTCATTTAATTAATTTCTCTGTTCTTTTTCAGCATTCAAACTAGTAAATCTGCCGATACTGTGAATTTGACACGTAATGAAACAAGCGAACCAATTCTAAATCTTTGAACCAGACTCCGAAGAATACGAAGAGGGCATGCAGTCTGAAGAATTAACTAAAGAAGTTGAACATTCCGAGAACGAGTCGAAACCAATTTTGGTTGAAACAGAAACTGTAAATTTGGGAGATTCAGAAATCGCGAGAGAAACAAGGATTAGCGTCCATTTGACTCTGTCACAAAGGGAGGAATTGATCAACCTTTTGAAACAATACATAGAAGTGTTCGCATGGCATTACGATGATACACCAGGTCTGAGCACAGAGCAGAATGGCTAAAGCTTTTAACAAGAAGAAACGGATGGCAAATTGTAGCTGAAAACTATCGATGCAGACGCCATCCAGAAATATCACATTTAGGAGCTATCTTTTGTTATATGTAATATTCTGCAATGTCTTTTTATGTAATGAAACTACGTTCCCTCGGCGGGACACGTAAGAAACCTATATCAGGTTTGGTCTTTGAGATGAAATTGCTAAAACATTCTATTTTGCTTGTAATATGAACTACGCCTGACCTGATTCCCGTGGGGGGGATACGTAGGCGGCCTACATAGGCCTCGGTCACATTATTAGAAATTTTAATTTCATTTTCCTTGTAATATGAACTACGCCTGACCTGATTCCCATGGGGGATACGTAGGCGGCCTACATAGGCCTCGGTCACATTATTAGAAAATTTTAATTTTATTTTCTTTTATGTCTTGAACTACGCTTGGCCTGATTCCCGTGGTGGGATACGTAGGCAGCCTATATAAGGCTCGGTTTCGTCATTTGTAAAAGCTCAACATTCCCCTCTGCCGTAGACTGGGGCAAGTTTTAAGGGCGTCATTGTAAAAGCTCAGAATCCTCCTATGCCAGAAACTGGGACAAATTTTTAAAGGCACCATCGCAAAACATGTCCTCCTACACCAGAAACTGGGACAGATTTTTTAAGGGCGTCATCGCAAAGCAACATCAAGAGACTTGAGAAATGAGGTCAATTGAGCCGTCGGACAGACGAAAAAGAGTTTAGAGAAAGGACGTTCGCTTTGTTTCACAACGTGTCACAGTTTCCAGTATTCAGCAGAAATCATTTCTCACTAATATACATATTTTATGCAAAGTTCCTTTAAAGCAATATGATTTTCACTCAAATAGTTTTGCTAATTGACCAAGACTTAGAAATAGGCGGGGGTTATAAGTCCAGGTCAAGCTGGAAGCATGAAGCATAGGGGAGCCGGATCCACAGAGTCAACACGAATCAGCCTTTCCCCCCAAAACTTACAAATTTTCTTTGGACGCAGGTTCTTAAATTGAGGGAGTTAAAATATACAATATTTACCATCTTACGAGGGTCCGCGTCGAACGGTTTGAGCTTTTTATGACATTATTACTTTGCGAATGCTCGCAGACGCACCGCACTTGCATTGCATCATTGCTTTGCGAATGCTCGCAAACGCCGATCGTTGCGCCATCATTGCTTTGCGAATGCTCGCAAACGCACCGCCTGCACATTGCGTCATTGCTTTGCGAATGCTCGCAAACGACGCGCACTTGCATCGCATCATGGCTTTGCGAATGAACATCGCACCTGTGCATTGCATCATTGCTTTGCGAATGCTGTAACGCACCTTTTGCATTGCATCATCGTTGCATTGCGAATGCTCAGCAAATTGCATCTTTACCGCTTTTGATTGCGTCATTCCTTTGCGAATGCTCGCAAACAGCGCACCATTGCATTTGCATTACATCATTGCTTTGCGAATGCTCGCAAACGCACCGCACCTGCATTGCATCATTGCTTCGCGAATGCTCGCAAACGCACCGCATCTGCATCGCATCATTGCTTTGCGAATGCTCGCAAACGCACCGCACCTGCATTGCGAATGCTCGCAAACACACCGCGCCTGCACTACATTCAAATGCCTTGCAAAGGAACTGCATCATTGCTCGCAAAAGCATCGCACATGCATTGCTTTAATATTTTCAAATGCCCTGCAAACGCATCATGCCGGCTTAGAAAGCCTCATTTATCATTCGGCTTAAATAGCCCATCCGGTTTAAGGCCTCATTAATCATCGCCTAAAAGGCATCATTCTCATGAATCATCGGCCTAGAACCTCATTTGCATCAGCCTCAGCAAGGCTTTCATTTTAATCACTGCAGCTCTGTTTACGGATTTATTTTACATTGCTTTATTTTCGATATTTATTTTACTGACTATTTTTATCTAGTTTAAAGTTTCGCAGGAGCTTTAGCGCAACGTGGAACTATTTCTTCGACGCCGAATTCGGGGGCAATATGTTGGGAAGGAAATCAGACTTCCCGGCAAGGGTCGAAGATCTACCTCGAACACTCGTCTCCAACTATTCCGCCGGCATTCCAGCGTATCCGATTTTCAAAATTTTCAAGTCTCTACCATAATATCCAGTGTCCCCATAATTCGACACTGGGATAATATTTTGCAAAGATTCGTACCAATCGGGATTCGTCTTTCATAGGTGTCGTAGTTATCCCAGAACTACACGCGGCCTGATTCTCGTGCAGCCCGAGATATGTAGGCAACTCGGAGACCGGAGTTCGGCCATAATCTTCGTAATCCTTTCACATTTCTTACCCTTAGTCATTCAAAATCCTTTAGCCGGGACAAAATAGGCTACTGAGTCAACGTCTTTGCCCGAAAATTCTTTCATCATTACCGGGCAAAGAGGGACAAGTTGTTGACACCCGATTTTGTCCCGTCTTCCCTAAATATTTATTTACATTTCTACTATTTTTGGTAATTAGCTTTTATTAATACTGGCGTTCATTATCTGTAATGCGCGTCAATATTACTATTTTATTATTAGTTACTAATATTACTATTATCATTATTACTATTATTATTACTATTTTTTATAGGTATTATTATTATTATCATTATTGTTATTATTGTTATTTTTATTACCGAGTATTATTATCCATATTATAATCATTTTAGCATTTTTTTTATGCACACACATCGCATTTACCTCCGCGTATTTTAATAATAGCATTGACTTATCGTTGAATTTTAAATATATATTATCGCACGACCATTACAACGTCATTTTATTTTCATCGAGTATTAATAAATACATACTTTTATATTAGGGGATATTTTAGCACACTTAGTATATAATTTATTAAAATGGGTCTTTTATTTAAAAATTTAGAAAGCCAAGTCATTTTAATTCATCATCCCAACCATTTTAATTCACCCCAAACCCTTCTTGGACCGCTCCATTAATACTTTCAACCCATATTTAATCCCAACTCAGCAGCCCACATTTTAGTCCGACCCAGCCCATCGGTTATTTTGACCCGACCCGCGTGTTTCAACTAAATGAAACACTAGGGTTCCCTTTTCAGCCTCCTTCAGCCGCCCCACCCCATCGCCTCTCTCTCCTCTCTCCATCTCCTTTCTTCAACAAAAATGGCAAAAGCTTAGCCTCCCTTTAGTCGTGGACAGAGTTGTCCATCCCCATTTCCGTGCAAAGCTTGTTTGTTTTCGAACCCTAACAGTCGCGCCCTTTTTCTCCTTCCTCTCTCTCTTCGACGAACTTAGCAAATCACAGAAGCCTTTCGCGATTACAGGCCATGCATGGCCATTTGAGGGAAAGAAATTAATAATCTCGTCAGAATTTCTACCGTTGAGAGGTGTGTTTTTGTTTTCTTCCCCTCCCCTCTGCTTTAGATCTGAAACCATTTTAATGGGTTTCGTCAATTTGTGAAGTTCAAATCGTTTTCCTTATCGAGTTCCTTTTCATTTTTTGGGTACAAATTTTAATGGATTTTTGTCCATTCCTCATTTCGGTCGGGTGGATGAAATACCCACAAAAATCCGAATATTTGAACCAAGAAATCCCGCCCAAAAATTTCAATTTTCAAACCCTAAAGCAAACCCTAATTGATGGTTACCCCCTATAAATATGGGCTTCGAGTTCCAGGATGAAGGTCGAAGTTCAGCCGCACAAAAATTACCCCTAAAAAAAAGGGTTTTCAGCCGCTCAAAAATCCCCTAAGCCATATTAGTTCATCAGTCTCATATTTCTGAATATCGAGTCAAAATATTAAGTCATTGCTTTGGTTTCATTTGTTTTGGTATCGCTTCGAATTCGAGCATCGCAAACTCGGAGATTTGAAGTGTTCGAGTTTGTATCGAAACCTTCGCCTCACTTCGCTGCACCCAAAGAAGGTAATTCTCCATTCTCTCTTTTTATTTCCGCCGCATTCTTTTTTCTGTTGCCTGTGTTAGTTTAGTTCATTGTTCCGCGATTCAGAATGTTAGATAAATTATTTTAGTTCGACAGATATGCTTTTGCGTTATGTTGATTCATTTTATACAGTTTAAGCCATGTTCTGTGTAGTTCAGCTGACTGCTTTGGTATGTTGTCGTTTAATTCAAGTAGATTATCGTGTCTATGTGTGTTACATTAGTTCAGTCGCTTAGGTATGTTAGTTATATTGGCGCAATTCAGTTTTATCCTAAAATAGAATCGCGTATGCTAGTTTGGTTGGTTGATGAACATGATTAACAGATGGGGACATCCACTGGTGTCACTGTGTTTAGAGATTTTTACTTGATCTTGTTTAGTTACATGTCGGCAACTACCCCATCCCTTTCCTTTCCTCTTGTTTGGGCTAAAAAAAAAAAAAAAGACATATTTGCCATGAAGGATCTGTCAAGTCGAACATAAATACCCTGCTCCCCAAAACTTGAACCATATCGATTGCAAGTCGCCTGGTTTGATTATGCTCATTTTAGCCTTTAGTCAGCATGACTTTAAGCACTACTAGCCCCATCTCCTCAAATCTCGCCTATCTTCCTATGTTTTGCTGCCGTGTCTAATGTTAAGAGGCTAATACGTGAACTATCATGGTAATAATAGATAGAAATGGGTCTCACAATCGTTTTTCTGTCCTAAATGAGAAGTTTCAAATTACCTGCTGTTCTGTTTAAGAAAGGTTGATGTTTAGCATGCTTTTAAAGCTTTCCCGAGAACTATGGATTGATTAATCTTAGGAAAATTGTTTGCTTTTTCATAATATAAGTTGGAGTGTGTTATTCCTAAACTGAAATCTGTTTCATTCCGTTAGCATGCTGCAGGAAATTTCATGAGTTATTTGAGGTGATTCTGTGCCTACTTTAAAATCTGATGTGTTGGATGTCGTTGATTCGATTTTGAGAAAATGTTTGGATGTAGATGTACTATACGCATATATGCATACATCTGTAGGTTGATATCAGGAGAATAGGTCGTGTCCTCGCTGTTTTTCTATGCCGTTTCCCCGTTAAGTTAAATATGGTTAGAAGTTTAGTCATTTTGCCTCATTTCTCGCTAATTTGGACCCTTTTGGCAAATGATTAATAAGGACTCATCTTTGTACCGATTTGCTCCCATTTTGTGCATTAAGGATCTGTTCTAGCTTTATTTGTTTACCCAAAATATAGGATTGAGGGATACGTTGGTCGTTGCTATCTGAATTACGTTAGATTTGATCCACATGATTAAGAATACACTAAACGGCGCCTAAATTCCCTTGTTGGCAGTATGATCAATACATTCCACTATTTATCTGTTTTAACCACAGATATGAATGGATTCTTTGGCTATTTTAAAACCTATCTATATTGGTTTAAGCTAAGGCGGAGTCATTTGGGACTGTGGTGTCGATACTTCGAAGCGGCTTTAAATGATGTACGGCTTGGGCATGATCTTGTTTATTTCGGAAAGTAGTATTATTAATAAGACCTCCATGTTTACTAAGCTTAAACTACATCCTTTGAGATTAAAGGAAACGGCAATTGGCTATAAATGAGTGAGACTTTGTGTGCCCTTGTTTTCCCATAGTAGGAGACTGTCTTTGTTTGGGTTATTGCTAGTATAGATGATTCTAATCCCAATAATATTCTTAAAAAGGGTTTTCAAAGGATTTTAAGTTCGGCTTCAATATCGAAAACTATTTGCCTCTTTATTTCATTAGAATGATTATGGGGCATGAATGTTTTCGTACGTTTTTGCTTCATAAATGTCTTTCTTATATTCTCTTGTTGGTCTAAAAAGGTTGAAATCTAATTGTGCTTGGGCCTCAAGTTTTGGATAAAATGTGACAAATCTTTAATTAGCCGAATCTGATTGTTTTATGTGTTATGTTAAGCCCTTTCTTTCTCTTATATTCATTGCTAAAACATGGTGAGTTTTCTATGCCCGTTTGAAATTTCACATGCTTTCACGTTGCAAATATGCCATGTGTAATGATCGCGCACTAACTCCTTTTCCTTTCATTTTACATGACCTCTGCATACGGGTCCGAGGGACTCGTCCATCCGCATTCGCGTTGGGCTGAAAGCCCAACACAATTTCTCTCTTGTGTCAACCCATCCGCGAAAAAAGAAAATTTAAAAGTTTCTCGGGGCGAGGCCCAACAACAACAAAACAGACCGCAGCAGCTTTAAAATGGGCCTGAGCCCAGGCCTGAGTGCAGCAGTTCCTTTAAAAATAGGCTGGGCCTATTTAAATTATCCATTCCTCTATTTTTTTAATTTGCCTTGGATGACTAACATTTTACTTTGTTTCATTTTTCTTAGCTTAGATGAATTCTAGTAAAATTTAGTGGGTTAACTTTAGTAATGGGTAGTTAGTTTAAGGAAGATTAAAATTGATTCCATAAGTTTTACTCTCTCCTTTTCATGATAAAAATGTCTAATATTTATTTATAGAATAAGTTGATTTTCAAAATAGTATGACCATATATGTTGAATTAAGGAAATCATATTTTATTCTTACTACCTTAAAATTTCAAAACATCACTAATACGAAGATATTAATCCAAACGTGTTTTATAAGTATGTTTAGATTGATCCAATTATACACATTTTTAGCCAAATATAGTTAAATAAAGAGAAAGAAATTCACTTATAAGAAATAACGCCAGATTTAGTTTGCATCTATCCTATTAATACAATTTAGTCGAAGTTCAAATTTTCTAAAACCTACTATTTATATGCAAACTATTACATTTTTCGAATTTGCTTTCAATAGTATTTAAAGTTTCTTTTGTGCAAGTCATTATTTTTGTTGCAAATCTTTATTTCAAATAATATTATTTAAGCATTAGCGCCATTTATAAGTATTATTTAAATAGCAACGTTTATGAGTTTTATATTTTAAATAGTATTTAAAACCTCTTTTATATAAATTATCATATTTTCCACAAATCTTATTTTAAATAGTATCATTGTATTCAAAGTCTTAACCGCATATATAAATTTATTTTCTAAAAGCATTTAAAGTCTTATTCATGCAAATTAAGATATTTCTCCGCAAGTTAGTTGAAATGGCGTTATTATACCTTCTTAGCAATATGTACAAGCTATTTTCTTAAAATTTAAGCACCTTATTTAAACTTAATTAATTAACCTAAGTTTGGCCGGTAAACCGTAGTTAACGGATCCTAGAGGATGCCTAACCCCTTCCCTTTAGGATAAATAGAACCCTTACCTAGAATCACTAATTAAGCAGATCATTAGCGGAGGTTTAGTTAGGCTTTACCTTAGTTAATAATTAGGTGCCCTAATTCACCTTAAAATCAATTAGGTGGCGACTCCTTAAAATAAGCAATTTAGGAATCTCCAATATGTTGTACTCGAATTTAACCCGTTTAAATGGGGTATAACAACACCCCCTTGTCCCCCCAATGCATATTGCAGTTCTTAGGTCCTTAAACAATGAGTCTTTCATCCTTTTGTCCATAGTATAAAGGTTCATTATCCAAAGGATGAAAAACCCAACTCATGACTTCAAATGTCACCTTTTTTAAAAGGTGACAATAACTTGACTTGATTGAATTCTTGCTCAACATTTAAGAATTAATTGCTCCAGATTGAAATGCACTGACGGACTGTACTAAAATATAGTTAACTGATAGATGCATAATTAATAATGTAAGTATATAATTAAAAAACCTAAGTATTAATGTAGAAGATATCAAAATGTATTGGCTATAAAATTATGAAACAATTATTAATTGCACCAAAATGTAGCATTACGCTGTCCATCTGCAAACATAATGATTCTTGAAAATGATAATAAATTGATAAAACTCCTAAAATAAGCATAATCATCAACAAATTGTCAAAAAATGTAAAAAAGATATTTCATGTTTCTTAATGATTAGGGCCCCCCAAGACGTTAATTTTAAGCACGACGAGCCAAAATTAGGTGTTAACGGTATCTATCAGTACTTCTACCTCTAGATTATAGGCAACAAAAGTACAAAAAAATTTCATTATAATATGTAGTGACCTTAGTCATGCAACCTCTTCTTTTGTACTCCTGAATATGTCTAGTATTTTGAAATGACTCCATCAATGCAGTTAGGAAGAATTTATGATGCACGTTTAACTTTTGAAGCCTATGAAATGCCTATTAAGTAATGGACTTTGAGAGAATATGACCATTATAAAAAGCTTTCACAATATATTACACATCTGCCTCTATTATCTCCTAGCATGTTTGAAAGAAAAAACCTGATAATCCATCTGGACCTGCTTTCTTAACTTCCCATTAAGCTCAAACAATGTCTTCTTAACTTCTTCAATAGAGGAGAGGCACACAACATTTCATTTTCCTTAACTGTTACCGTGCCAGGAATGTGTTTCAACAAATCATCATCATTAGAGTTTTCATCCTGAGTGAACTATTTATTAAAGAAATTTACTACCTCTGCAGCCATCAAAGAACTCTCTTCTAACCAATCTTCTTCTGAAATTTGAGTCCTCCTCATCTGCATTCTCTTTCTTCTACCATTAACTATGTTAAGAAAGAACCTTGTATTTCTATCACCTTCAGCAAACCAGGTGATACTAGCCTTTTGTCTCAAAAGTTCTTCCTCAAAGTGCAAATATCTCTCATCTTAGGTTCTACTTGTTGAAACACCATTCTATTAGTAGCTGTTGGATCTTCCTCAAACAACTACTCCTTAATTTTCACATCCGTCCTTTGATGATTAACTATTTGAAAATATCCCCATATATGTCACGCCTCAACTAGGGGAGGCGTAACTGGCACCCGGTGCCTTACCTAATAGATATATATGTATCCATGGGCCGAGGAGGCCATCATATAGATCAAGTCAACAAGATAAGGTGGACAAAGCCATAACACCAATTATACACTGAACATGTGTCTACAAGCCTCTAAGAGTACAATATGTGTCATATAGTGAGGACAGGGCCCCGACCTGCCTGTATAGTATATATACAACCAGATCATATGAGTCAGCTACTCTGGAACAAGTCGAGGTCAGCAATGCAACATTTAACTCATGGACAACCTACTACGAAGGTTCATCAATCTGTCTACCTAGACCTGCAGCATGAAATGCAGCGCCCCCGACAAAAGGGACGTCACTATGAAAGAATGTACTGAGTATGTGAGGAATGATAAGTAACATATGGTGAAAGACAAGTAAAAGACAATTACTCGAAGCAACCTGAGAATACAAACTGTATGCATGCCTCTAGGGTTCCACTGTACATCCATATGTATATACCTCTTAAGGCTATCCACTAGGTACTTATGTATATGCCTCTTAGGGCTATCTACTAGGTATATATATCCGTATGTATACTCCTCTTAGGGCTATCCTCTCCGTGTATATATATATATATATATATATATATGTATATATATATATATATATATATGTGTGTGTGTGTGTATATATATATATATATATATATATATATATGTGTGTGTGTGTGTGTGTGTGTGTGTGTGTGTGTGTATATATATATATATATATATATATATATATATATATATATATATATATATGCTATTTAGGGTTATCCATTGTATATATATATATATGTATGTATGTATATGGCACGTAGGGCAATCCACTATGTATATATATATATTTGTATGTGTATGCCACTTGGGGCTATCCACTATGCATATCCGTATTTATATAGATGCATATATGGTTATGTAAAGGTAAATTGGAGTAATACCAAGGAACATGAAAAAGACCCAAAGATGACAGAGCTTATGACTTGGGATAGGAATTTAAGAAAACATGAATGACACATAGTTTATAATCATCCCAGTCATGTGAATGTAAAACATGTGAAGTTCTTGAACAATGTGAATAGAGTACTTCTGGGACGCTCGTTGAGGTTCTGATATACGCGGGTTCATTCCAAGAAGGAAGGAATAGCCTTAACATACCTTTAATGCTGAACCTCTACTCACGGTGTTGGAACCAACCGTCTCTACCCCTTAATATACAAGAAATGATGATGACACGATTATTATTTTAAGGAAAGTACAACGAGCAGCAAACTCACTATAGGATTAACTAAATGGTGTTTCTCGATGCCCCCTTCCTACCACAACTTACACCAACAACAACAACAACAACTCATATACAAAATCATAAATATAAATGCAACACGTCAATACCACCAGGACAATCCCAAAACATAACTAGATAGCTCAATAAACATCCCAACCAACCAATAATAAGTTCGATAAAATGGACTCACGGCTTCCGATCACCATCCTGTGAGTCCTTTATCCAAAATATACTAAAATCGCTATTTAAAACTTCTAGATGAAGCTAGAACGAAATTCTTACCTCTGTTGCCAAGTTTACAACATCTCGTCACCTTACTTCACTACTAAGAAACCTTCGATTCACTTTAGAAAACCTTGAATGAAATTCCAGGTTGTCTTGCTATACAATCTTAGGGGAGGGGCTAGCTTAGTTAAGTACATGGTCTAATTTGATTAATGGTAATCTTCAGAATTTGAAGTGAAATAATTTATCATCCTTTATATATATTGTAAAGACCCGTTTGGTCGTTATTGCACTTTTGACCCATTTATCCCCGCCGACCCTTCCTCGAGTCTCATTAGTATGATTTTGACCCATGGGAATGTGTGACACAGTTCTCGAGGTCATCAGGCGAGTACTAATAGGATTTGTGGAATCTAGAGTCTTAAAGTGAAAACCTTTGACCACCTGTTAACTTTTGGGTAAACGTTCCTTAATTGAATTCCAACAGTTTCATTAAGTCCAAAATGTGATTTTTGACTTAGTGTAGTCATTGGTTTGGTTCCTGAAGGGTTCAAGTGTGATTTGAGTCATTGGTGGAGAAACTAATTAAGTTAAAGAGTTAGAGTTGGCCATGGTCAACATCAGATCGAGATGACCCCATGTCGATGTTTTTAAAGTTCCAACAAGTTCGTATGATGATTTTGAACTTGTCCGCAAGTTTTGATGAGGTTCCGATGAGTTTCGGATGGATTTGGGTTGTGTCGAACTCATATTCAATGTTTACGACATCGTATCTTTGGCCATAAAAGGTACCATATTGATGAAACGACCTGTTTTTGTGCTTCGATTGAACCATTAGCTTCGTATCATAATTACGAAGCCACAATAAAAAGAATCGTAGTATTTCGCCTTCGTATAAGGGAGTTATGGTCATTTTAGTGCGGTAGCTATTGCTGTACCTGGTGTTTCACTGGGGTGGTCTTGTGGACGAGGAAGTAGACCCACGAGAGTGGAAATTGGTCTACAGAAGCAGAAAATGCAGTGTATTAAAAATCAGACTGCGTTCATTTAGTATTTTGAGCATATCTTGAGTTCTAGAGCTCCGTTTGAGGTGATTTTCACGGCGTTGTTCTTGTCTTTGAATGGGGGTAAGTATCCAACCTTTATTTTGATGTTTACCCATAATTATTCCCATTGGTTATCATTTTGATCCGTGTTTTGTTGGGAAATATTGGGGTTTTGAACCCAAAAGTTGAGAAATGGTAAATCTTTGATTTGAGGGTCAATTTATGGTTGAAATTCGCTGATATTTTGGATCTAGAACCTATGGGCTAGGGGTAAATCAATTTTGCAATAAAATTCCAATTTTGCTCTTATGAGCTCGGGGTTACCTTTTTGGGTTCCGAACTAAGTATAGCAATATGGATATCATTGGACTCTTTTAAACTCGTAGAGTATAATTTTGATTATATTGAACCTAATTTTTCAAAAAATTCCAATTTTTCACTTGATGCTCAGGTTTGACTATTTGGGTTCGTTTAGGGGTTCCGAATAGAAGTATAACAATATGGGTATTGTTACATTCGTTTGACCTTGTAGATTACTATTTTAACTAGATTGAACTCGTTTGGTGGATTTGGATGCGGTAGAGCTTCCAAATGGCTCAATCATTGGTCGGATAAGGATTTGACCAATTGGAGACATTTCAAAAAGGAAAGGCTCAGGTTCATTTTCGTGACTCATGTTCGGCATCGTGGTAGGTTACGACTTACTTTAGTTAGACGTTGATTAGTGAAATGTATACATTACGTAGAATTAATGGGATAAAGCATGATTAGGTCTTCAGACACGATGTTGGGATTGATTTTTATTTTTTTTAAAGAAAATTTATCAGAAGGCATAGCCCCCTGATGTTTTATTAATAATGATCAAGTTCATCAGTAAAAAATAGGAAATAAAAAATAGGAGATGCTAACCATCTTTGAGTAAGTATCCTTAAAGATGGTTTTACACTTTGCAACAAGAAAAAATTACAAGAGTCTACTCCATTTCTTGAATGTCAATCTGGCTGAATCTTTCTTGTTTTGATCCTCAGTGATAGAATTTGTGCCTTGTCAATGTTTGGTATTTTCCTTCCAAGAACTAACAGTGACTGAAAACTGGTGAACTGGTGAACTCAAGCTAATCCTCTATTTCAAGTGTTGCATTAGCTAGGAAGTCTTCCAGTTGATTTCCTTCTCTAAATGTATGCAAGACTTGCACTTGCAGCTGTTCCATTATATGCTGAATCTGCTCCACTTTTTCCGCAATTTGCCAAAGGATCTTCCAAACATCTTGCAGTATGTTCTTCAATACCAATGAGTCAGTTTCCAATATG
Source organism: Lycium ferocissimum (assembly GCF_029784015.1). Classification (NCBI taxonomy): domain Eukaryota; kingdom Viridiplantae; phylum Streptophyta; class Magnoliopsida; order Solanales; family Solanaceae; genus Lycium; species Lycium ferocissimum. Next base: position 18,653,230 of record NC_081343.1, read on the forward strand.
ATATGTGATATGTTATTAGCTAAACAGTATTTCATGGCTTCCTGGATAGCTATTGTTTTTGCCATCATGTTTGAGGCAATGCCAATTTGCTTAGCCTGACCATAAAAAAGATTTCCTCTGTCATTTCTGATGCAGAAACTGTATGAACTAAGTCATGGATTACCCTGAGATGCTCCATCAGTGTTACACTTCAGTCCATGTTGTGGCATTAGAACCTTGTAATAATGAAGTTTTGGCTTGTAGTTGCTCAACAGGTCTACAACAGCAGGCCAGTCTGGTGGAATTCTGCAGAACCAAGGATACTTCACTTTGATGAGTTGATGAACTGTTTGTTGAACCTGATATTTCTGCCATATGATGTATTTCTGCCATGTTTGATTGAGGTTCTTCTTTTCCATAGCTCCCACATTATAATAGCTAGCATGGCTTGAAAAATTCCTTGTAACTTAGATAGTGCATTGGCTTTCAACTATAAAGTAATAATTTGCTGCAACTGAAGACCTTCTATATTGAAACCTACACAAAAAACAAACTGTTTCCAAAGCTTGAAAGCTATTGGAGAGGTTAGAAAAAGATAGGACATGGTTTCCTGCTTATGTTCTTGATAGCACCAGCATCTTGAGACAATATTAATATGCATTCTCTTCAGGTTGTCATCAGTTGCTATGCACCTCTTCCAAACCCTCCATAGAAAAAAAAACTTATTTTGATAGGCAATCCTTTAAACCATATATATTTGTAGGTTTCAGCACTGTCATGCTTCTGTCTAGTTTCCCCCCATGCACTTTTGACTGTAAATTTATGTCACTACCTAGCCTCGTGGGCCGTGACTGGCGCCCTACTCAGGCACCCGAACAGACTTACTAACCAGATCGTCATATTAGGACAATATTCAGATTTAACAGACATAACTCGTACCGATAATCGAAAGCTGACATCATACAAATGCTATCCTAAGCGGTCGCCCGTGTCAAACATCATATCAGAATCAAAGCTGGCGGAATGTACATCGCCCAGACACACTCATGCAAACATGGGGGCCATATCGGCCATAGTAGCACACGGGGCCGCTAAAGGACGCAAATCGAAATCATGTACAAACAAACCGGAACCACACACAACCAGACTGGACCCACAACCCACAAACATGACTACAGGCCTCTACAAACAGAACAGACATACAAACATATGACGGGATAGGGCCCCGCCGTACCCAAACAGTTTCAAAAGCACAGAATACGCATAGCAAAACATGTATACCAAATATGAGCTCCGGATCGAGGGGAGCACTCCAAGGTAGCAGAATGGGAAGCCTAAACTGGGGATCACCCAAACGAGCGCCTGTACCTATGCGGAATGCGAATGTACAGAATGCAAACAGAAATCATGCATAAGGCTCAGGAACGTGGTCACCCCCCTGACGCTGGTGCCACAACACATCATACTCCAGAAGTTTTCAAATCTCCGTACATCTCCGAACACATCATAATATCACACACATCAAATCATCAGAACAGATCAGATGCCATATCACATCATAACACCATAAACGGTAACCGGCCCTATGGCGAGGTTTCGAAAATCATAACACATCATACTGCCGAATGTGTCATAGAGTGCACGATCACAAAACCGGCCCGGGTACCGGCGAACGAAATCATAATAGTCGGCACGAGCAGAGTAGTGCAGAAATCATATGCATATTAAAAGTAAATCCCAAGACTCGACACATAATTTCAGAAGGCTTAAAATAGGTGTCGAGTTGATCAAAACCAATATATCAAAGTTACGGACTTTTAGTTAGCAAATTTCGAAAAACGTATCATAGGTTATTCTCGAAAAATATAATATCGTTCATAGTGATGAGCGTTCAGATAACACAATAAGACATTTCAACTGACCTTAGAGTCATAAACAAACATTTCTTCTTCATGTTGTGAGAAAATGAGTCAGACAAACCAAATAAGGGAAGTCTCGGGACTTGCGGGCCCACCTCGAGTCAAGCCGAGGCGGCGAACATAATTTACAAACATTAGGCTCCACAAAGTTATCTATAGAAGTTTCGGAGCGATTCGGGTTCATTTGCGAAAGTTACGAAGATTAGGCATTCTTTTAACCAAACATGAGGTTTATAGTTCAATCGCGCTGAATGAATAGTGACCAAAATCAAACTCGGATTTCTAGGAGCAGAATTATTCCCGAGGTTCCGTTTTTGGCCTAGTAAGTCTAGGACATGCCATATGAAGAATAGGTAAGCGTTACATACCTTACGGACGTCTTATACTTGCTTTATCTCCAATCCCGTTTCGCCCAAAATCTGCAAATGGTCAAAGTTACCAAATGTAAATCATATACCTTTGGGAGACTATTCTTAGTCCTTAATTGTCTACAAAATTTGGGCAGCATCTCCCCTATAAATCCAACACCCCCGAGAATTAAACTCTGCTTAAATGACCACAACCAACCCAACAATAACATCAACAACACCAATAGTCGCTACAAAACACATATTAACATAAATAGTCTTTCTTTCTACACAATGCATTAACTTCCATTCTACTTCACCCTTTCATCCAATATCAACGTTTTCATACTTATCTACTAATTCAAGGCCATCCAATTACATTTCGGACACTTTTCTTATTATTCCTCAAAATACACAAACTTTCTACCAAACCCATAATTCATCCCAAAATCTCTATTCTTCAACATGCACATTCACAACATTTTTCCATCTTCCAATTTCATAGATCATAATCATAATTCACATCTAAAATCTTACTTTCATCATTATATAAAAACCATATAAAATCACATAAATTCTCATAACAACATACAACCAACTTCAACACTAACTTGATTTATTAAACCTTCCCAAACATCACAACAACACAACTAACAACTAAACAACATAAATTCGTTTTCATTCCACCACCCATACCACACGGCCAACATACCATCTTCCAACTTCAACCAATTTTTTATTCATCTTTCAATTCCAATACAATTTCCACAATAACCATAACTAGGATACAACATAAAATTCAACATATTCCAACACACCAATGTACACACACCCACGGCTACATACCTACATGCACACACACGGCTTACTCCCACACACCACACTTCCCTAACTTTCATCCAATTCTAATCATTCTAACATGCATACTCATTCCATAACATAAAAGAATAGAATTCATACCTTTTTCAATCTTTCTCCACTTGCCAAAAGAAACACTTCCTTGCCTTAAAAATTATACCAACTTGTAGAGCACCTTGAGCTTAGTAGGAATATAGGAAGATTACAATTTTTGGAACCAAGATTGAAGGGCTAGGAATTTTTTTTTTCTTTTCTCTTTTTTTTTCTCCAAGGCCGGCTTCCCGCCTCTCTTTTTTTTTTTTTTTTTCTTGCCTTTGTTTTCTTGAAATTTCTAGACATACACATGGATATATATAATTGAGATGCACATGATCATCACATGCCACCTAATGGGTTTGGGCCAAGACAAGACTTGGCCGGCCACCCCTCTCTCTTTGGGCCTTAGTTTTCATATTTTTTTTTTAGCCCAATTCCTTATAACTCTTGTTTTGTACTTCCCGAAACAAATTTCCAAAATTCCAAATTTGCCCTTAGGCCTTCTCCATTGTTCCCGCATTCAAGTTTCCATAACCGGCATACACTTACTAAGAAAAATTCAACATGACCTTATTTCTTACAAACCAAAGTTATTTTTCAAGTTTTCCAAATACGCGAAAATGTCGGATATAACATCCTCCCCCCCTTTAAAACATTCGTCCTCGAATGTTAAATCAACCTTATGGATTTTACAAACACTTCGGTGGAGGTCTTCTATCAACTACACACCTACATTTGGTCAGAGTGCTTACAAAGACCTTCATTTCAGCTCCTTCTATCATTCTTCGATATTCCCATATTGGGGTTACTCGTACAATCTCAAATTGGACATACGGCGTACAGAATCTTGATAAACCGGTTGAGAACCGGTGTCAACGAAGTCACTTCCGGGAATGTGAAGCACGAAAGTATAATGGACAATCATAATCCGACGTCATCTTAAGCGATTTCAAAATCAAAGCCAGACGTACAAAAGCATGTCGGACAAACCCATAATCCGCATCAGATGCGCTGAACTATATCGGATAGGTCCGTAGTCAAAGTCGTGTACGGAAGCAGACCGGACATGCATCCGTGGTCGAGGCAAACGTACGTAAATATGTCGATTTTTTATATAGTCGAACATACAAAAGTATACCGGACAAAACGTATTCAGATTCGGAAGTACAGAAGTACAGCAGACAAGATCATACTCCGACGTCATATCAAACAGGTGCATAATCAAAGCCAAACGTACCGAAGTATATTGAACACCGTAATCGAGGACATTACGAAGGTATATTATTGTGAAATAATGAGAAATCGACGTACGGAGCTACGTTTGAACAGAGTCATAACCAGTTAGGCGTAGACAGAATATATCAAATTTGATTCGTAGTCGAGTTGGACGAACGACAGTACATCATAGAAGCGTAATCGGATTCGAGACACAAAGGCATAATAGACAGTGGCTTCATCGAAATCGAGGTGGAAGTATGGCATACGAATCTCGATCAAAGTCGACCACTTTCACCATCGTTTCGGGGTTTACGGAAGTTCCCTTGTTAACATTTCCTTACTCACTCTGATCTTCGTGCCCCGAATTATTTCATCCAAACATTCGATAGGCTACAGCAATTTAAATTTATGCCCTTATGAAAATTTCGCCCGTCCTGTACAATAACCCTTTACTACTCTCTTATACCTTTAATACATAATATTTCCTTATTATCGTTGTCTTACCGCAAAAAAAATGTCATTACCACATATCCATTCACGATGTTTTCAAATTCTCATTCGAACCCTTTTCTAATTTATTCCAACCCAATCTAGGTATTTCAACATAATTTGTAAGTCAAGACCCTCGAACAAAATCTTTTCTACACATATTTTTTTTTCTTGACCAATATGGTCACCAAGGAACAATCATACATATCCACATACATTTACTATCATCTTACCTGCAAACATTTCCAAACGCTTATTTAATCTTATTCTGATTTGTAACCACGTTGCTCTTCCTTCTTTTCCTTATTACAGAGGGGCTTCCTTTCCAAATCCTCAATCTTCTTTTCGTTTTGCACCGTCACCTCTCGCTCGTTTACAGACTCGTTCGTCATCTGTCGTCCTCTCTTGAAGGTTTTGCTTAATCACATCTCTTATCCTTTCTTCTTCCCAGTATCCCTACTCACTTTCTTCCTTGTACCCACTTCGTTGTTTTCCGCCTCGCGCGACTTAAAGAGTAATTTAGCTACTTCACGCACCTCCTTTCCTTAGGTTACCCCAAATTTCTCTATTTATTCCTTATACCTTCAATTGTGAAGTTTTCTTGACGAACTTCCCAGGGGGTCACCCATCCCAGAATTGCTCTGGTCTTAGCACGCTTAACTTCGAAACTTTCGTGCGTTCTGATGCGTTATTGCTAATATAACTATGTCAATTTCCCCACACAACCTTTGTTACGTAATTTAGGGCAGGTCGGAGTCTTACTAAATTTTCGAAAAATTTTCGCAGCGGGTCCACCCCGGTCTAGACCATACAATTACCATATTGCCCTTCTGATTCCTCAACATCTTCCAACCGGGGTTTCTAGACTTATACCCGTAGCGGGGACATCTCGCCGCCCTTTCATCTGTGTCAATCAACGATCATGCAGAGAGAGGGTCGAAACAATTTTCCCCGAAATATCGACGCTATCGCTCTTTTTGGAGCCTTGCTGTCGTCACAGCAATTCATTGGAAGGAAACCATCCTAATGTTACAGCTCTATCGCACGATCTAAGATTCCAAGAAAGAGTAACATAACACCCTAGATGTCCTGTAGCCTCCGTTTATAGATGTGGCCCAACACACCGATAAATAAGACTCTACTAGACACGCCCGTAGACACTCGAGGACCGACCCCTTTCTAATACCACTTTTGTCACGACCTGACCCCGTGCCGTGACCGGCGCCCTACTCAGCGCCGGTTGAGTGACTCACTAACCGTATCGTCATATTAGGACAATATTCAGATTTAACGGACATAACTCGTACCGATAATCGACAGCTGACATCATACAAATGCTATCCTAAGCGGTCGCCCGTGTCAAACATCATATCAGAATCAAAGTGTCACGCCCCAATTTCCAAGGGACGTGATGGGCACCCGACCCCACATCCGGAGCCGAGCGAACCCACTGACTTCTATTATGCACATAAATTTTTTTCAAATCTCTAAACCGTATAATCATCAAATACATATTGAAGCTTTCAAATTTGACAAAATATGTCACTGTACACAATTTATTACATAACACAAATCGACATGCCTCGGGATGGAGCCGCCGACCGATCGACATACCATACCCACAACGCCGCCCGCAAAGTCTCTAATACGTATCCGTAAAATCAAATCGTACGTACCGACTCGTAGCATTCGGGAAAGTGGAGCTTGCCATCTCCGCCGGAACATCTTCTATAATAGCTTCGCCCTCGTCCGGGAGTACCGCGGCATGAAACGCAAGCCCCGAAGATAGGGGTCGACGGAAAATGTACCGAGTACGTAAGGCATGCATTACGTATAAACAAACTATAATCGAAACAGACGGAACTATCAAGTAAATACATATAACTCGAGTACCCGGACACATACCTTTCGTACACAACTCATACATACCGTTTCATAAAACCAAAAGTGTACAAAAACACGGATGGTCAACCAAAGTACCTAAAATGCTTACTTTTGCGTTCACCGTTGCACCGCACGTCCGAAGAGGTGCATAAAATACGTAGCGCACGGTGATGTCACACGTCGACGGAGTACGTAACGTACGTAACATTCGGATGCGGTCATATATCGGACGGAATATCAAACGTACGTAATGTTCGACGATATCGTATATCGACGCAGTATTTAACGTATAGAATGCTCGTACGATGGTATCACATAACGGACGAAATACGTAACATACAAATCGTACGTATACCGGCATATGTCGATAGAATACAGAATACATGTAATCATAAATCTCATAGGCTCGGAAGTTGACATATATCGGACGAATACGGATGCATGTCAAAATCATAGATCTCATATGTGTATGACGTGTCCCGTGTCCCTCCGATGAGGGACTCGGTGAATAGGATCATGTGCATAATCCGTATGTCATATATGCAAATAACGTGTCCCGCCCTTTATTAAGGGACTCGGTAGATAAAATCATGCATATCGAGAATCATATGTATACATAACGTGTCCCGGCCCTCTACTGCGGGTCTCGGTGAATGATAATCAGGTGCCATCCTGGCCACCATCCCCACAACATCACATCATAATCACATATAGATAACGTGTCCCGGCCCGCAAGTACGAGGGACTCGGTGATTAATGCAGGGAAGTGCGCACGAGAACATGTCCTGGCCCGGGACTCAGTGAATCAGATTCGTATCGTAACGTACACACGAGATCATAACATGCCCTGTCCCGGGACTCAGTGAAAGATACATTGAGTCGCGCACGAGCAGAGTAGTGCAGAAACATATGCATATGAAATCGGACTCGATGAATACATACGCTTATTAACATCCGAAGATTCGTAACAAGTCTCGGGTTCGCCGAGTTAGCATCGTGAGAGTTATAAGTATTTAACATGCAGAAACCTCTTCGGATTTTCCAAGCGATCCGGGGTCGTGTATGGAGAACATTAAGACTTACAGAGAGTATTCATACCAACTTACTTACATCCAATGCTTATATATCACTCTTATGTTGCATACTTATGTCGGATTTTCTATTTCAGAACATTTACGACGGGCTGCTTATATCAACATGTTCATATCAAACTTACTCATATCGGAGCGTCTATATCAGAATAGTCTAATCAAAATACCCATATCAGGGTTACTGGATCCTTATGGAAAACTCGAATCATTAGTCCAAAGTTTCTATTAAGAATCGTGCGGATAAGTAAGACAAATAAAACAATACACATAGGTCTCGGTGTTGTGGGCCCACCTTGGATCAAATCGTGTAACGAACCTAAAAATGTGGTCATTATGTCTCATTAAATTATCCTCGAAAGATTTCAAGTTATTTCTCTTTTGTTTTCAAAAGTTATGAGCATTTGAGCATTTATTTACAAAAAAGCATAAGCCTTTTAATTTAATTTTCTCGAATGAATAGTAACTAAATTCAACCTCGGATTTCTAGAATTAAGAGTGATCCCCGAGGCACATGTTCAAGCCTATTACGTCTAAGACATGCCAGCATGGAAGGGGGAAAGCCTTACATACCTTTCGGACGTCTTACGCTCGTCCAATCACGAATCCCGTTTCGCCCAGAATTTGCAAATGGTCATGCTTACCAATTGTCAATAGTAAACTTTTTGGCTTTCAAATCTCCAATTCCTCACTTGTCTACAAAAATTTCGGAAAGCATCCCCCCGTAAATTCAACACTCCCGAGAATATGGCCCGGCCCAATATCAACAAAAACAAACCAACAATCATAATAACAATATCAATAGATAGTTCAAGATGTCCGCATCAACATCCAATCTTACACAAACCTTCCAACTCAACTAGAAACATTCATAACTCATTTTCTATTTTCAAATTCATAAACTATGTCAACAATTTCATGTGTCTTCAACAATATTTTCACAAATTCAAGAAGCTATATTAACCTCACATTAATTCTCCAAAAACACCCACACACACTACGCACACACAACACCAAGGCCAAACACCAACATTCAAAGTTTCATGATTTCCATTCATTCCAACATACTACAACAATCAACATACCAATTCGAATCGATTCTTCACTCTAACATGTAACACACACACACGGCCAAACATTGGCATCCATGGCTATCAAATTGCATTACATAAAATTGGTTCACATTTTCTTACAACACACACACATACACACGGCCACCTACCACATTGCCAACTTCAATCAAAATCATTAATCTTCCATTACCAATGTAGAGTCCACAATAACCACAATTAGAATATTACATAAATTCAACTCATCTTGTCTACACACTACCATCATCCATACGACCACATACCTTCCCATGTAACAATCATGCAAACTTCCATATTTTCATGTATTCTATCCATTCCTACATTCCACAACATAAACAAAACCTTCGCAACTCATAAAAAGGAATGAAATCATACCTTTCTTCACAACTTCTTCACTTGGCTAAAGCTGCCAACTTGCAACAAAGAGGAAGTTTCTTATTCCAACAACTATACCATGTCGAAGAGCACCTCCAAATTGGTAGGAATACATGAAGAAATAAATTTTTGGGGGCAAGACTCTTGGCCTTGGATTTTGGCCTCTTGGCCGAACTCCCTAAGTCTCTCCTCTCTTCATCTTTTTTTTTTTTCCTTGTTCTTCAATTACAAAGTGAGCTCATATATATATATATATCCTTTTGCATGCATGTGAGGGGCACATGCCCCTCTCTAGATTTTTCTTTCCTTTTCCTTCTATTTTTCTAGAAAGACGACTAACTTATGTCATCTTTTCTTTCTTTTTTTTTTTTTTTTTTTTTTTTTGTCACATGGCCATTAGGGCCCTTTTAGGAAGATTCTTGAATTCCCGTGAAATGACCATTTTGCCCCTCGACCTTTCTCGATATTACGATTTTACCCCTAGCCTTCCGCATTATTTTCATAACCCGTTTTGCAAATTTCTCCTTTTTACCCTTAACCTTTCTCAATATTTCCCATGCAATAATAGTCATAAATGATTTTATAACGACTTACACATCAGAATGATTTTTGAAAATCGTCTCGCCACTACTTTCCATGACGACTTCGAAATATCCAAACGTACGAAAATGGTACGGCTATAACACAAAACGGCGGAATGTACATCGCCCGTACACACTCATGCAAACAACATGGGGCCATATCGGCCATAGTAGCACGGGGCCGCTAAAGGATGCAAATCGAAATCATGTACAAACAAACCGAACCACACACAACCGGACCGGACCCACAACCCACAAACATGACTACGAGCCTCTACAAACGAACGGACATACAAACATATGACGGGACGGGCCCCGTTGCATTCGAACCTTGTTTCAAAAGCACGAGAATACGCATAGCAAAACATGTATACCAAATATGAGCTCGGATCGGGGAGCACTCAAGGTAGCGAATGGGAAGCCTAAACCGGATCACCCAAATGAGCGCACGCACATGCGAATACGAATGTACTTAATGCAAACGTAAATCATGCATAAGACTCAGAACGTGGTCACCCCACGCCGGCGGTGCCACAACACATCATACTCCGAAAGTTTTCAAATCTCCGTACATCTCCGAACACATCATAATATCACACACATCAAATCATCGAACGGATCGTATGCCATATCACATCATAACACCATAAACGGTAACCGGCCCATGGCGAGGTCTCGAAAACCTTAACACATCATCGCCGAATGTGTCATAGAGTGCACGATCACAAAACCTAGCCGGTACCCGCGAACGAAATCATAATAGTCTATGACGAGCGAGTAGTGCGTAAATCATATGCATATTAAAAGTAAATCCCAAGACTCACACATAATTTCGGAAGGCTTAAAATAGGTGTCGAGTTGATCAAAACCAATATATCAAAGTTACGGACTTTTAGTTAGCAAATTTAAAAACGTATCATAGGTTATTCTCGAAAAATATAATATCGTTCATAGTGATGAGCGTTCAGATAACACAATAAGACATTTCAACTGACCTTAGAGTCATAAACAAACATTTCTTCTTCATGTTGTGCGAAAATGAGTCAGACAAACCAAATAAGGGAAGTCTCGGGACTTGCGGGCCCACCTCGAGTCAAGCCGAGGCGGCGAACATAATTTACAAACATTAGGCTCCACAAAGTTATCTATAGAAGTTTCGGAGCGATTCGGGTTCATTTGCGAAAGTTACGAAGATTAGCATTCTTTTAACCAAACATGAGGTTTATAGTTCAATCGCTATTTGAATGAATAGTGACCAAAATCAAACTCGGATTTCTAGGAGCGAAATTAGTCCCGAGGTTCCGTTTTCGGCCTAGTAAGTCTAGGACATGCCATATGAAGAGTAGGTAAGCGTTACATACCTTACGGACGTCTTATACTTGCTTTATCTCGATCCCGTTTCGCCCAAATCTGCAAATGGTCAAAGTTACCAAATGTAAATCATATACCTTTTGGGAGACTATTCTTAGTCCTTAATTGTCTACAAAATATAACATCTCCCTATAAATCCAACACCCCCGAGAATTAAACTCTGCTTATATGACAACAACCAACCCAACAATAACATCAACAACACCAATAATCGCTACAAAACGCATATTAACGTAAATAGTCTTTCTTTCTACACAATGCATTAACTTCCATTCTAGCTTCACCCTTTTCATCCAATATCAACGTTTTCATACTTATCTACTAATTCAAGGCCATCCAATTACATTTCGGACACTTTTCTTATTATTCCTCAAAATACACAAATTTTCTACCAAACCCATAATTCATCCCAAAATCTCTATTCTTCAACATGCATATTCACAACATTTTTCCATCTTCCAATTTCATAGATCATAATCATAATTCACATCTAAAATCTTACTTTCATCATTATATAAAAACCATATAAAATCACATAAATTCTCATAACAACATACAACCAACTTCAACACTAACTTGATTTATTAAACCTTCCCAAACATCACAACAACACAACTAACAACTAAACAACATAAATTCGTTTTCATTCCACCACCCATACCACACGACGCCAACATACCATCTTCCAACTTCAACCAATTTTTTATTCATCTTTCAATTCCAATACAATTTCCACAATAACCATAACTAGGATAAAACATAAAATTCAACATATTCCAACACACCAATGTACACACACAGCTCACATAACTACATGCACACACACGGCTTACTCCCACACACCACACTTCCCTAACTTTAATCCAATTCTAATCATTCTAACATGCATACTCATTCCATAACATAAAAGAATAGAATTCATACCTTTTTCAATCTTTCTCCACTTGCCAAAAGAAACACTTCCTTGCCTTAAAAATTATACCAATTTGTAGAGCACCTTGAGCTTAGTAGGAATATAGGAAGATTACAATTTTTGGAACCAAGATTGAAGGGCTAGGAATTTTTTTTTCTTTTCCTCTCTCTTTTTCTCCAAGGCCGACGGCCTCTCTCTTTTTTTTTCTTGCCTTTGTTTTCTTGAAATTTCTAGACATACACATGGATATATATAATTGTGATGCACATGATCATCACATGCCACCTAATGGGTTTGGGCCAAGACAAGACTTGGCCGGCCACCCCTCTCTCTTTGGGCCTTAGTTTTCATTTTTTTTTTAGCCCAATTCCTTATAACTCTTGTTTTGTACTTCCCGAAACAAATCTCCAAAATTCAACATGACCTTATTCCTTACAAACCAAAGTTATTTTTCAAGTTTTCCAAATACGCGAAAATGTCGGATATAACAATTTACCATTTGTTTCACCCATCCACCAAGCTCTTTCATTATCAACTTGAAACAGTTCTGGACGAATGGTATCCTGAATATATTCCACAGTTTCTTCAGTAAGAAGTTCCTGCAATTTTAGCAAAATCCACTCTCCACCTGATATAAATTCCTTTACCTATATCTCCTCATCAATGGCCAACTCATTATCAACAAAGTATAAAGCACCTTATTTTGTCCAGTTATCAAACTAGAAGCTAGAAGTACCTCCTTTTAGTTGCAACCATATCTGATGCTCTACCTCATCTCTCACTGCCACCAGTTTCATCCAAACATTTGACGCTCCTTTGGCTTGTGCTATAAGTGGATGCAACTTCTTGCAATACTTGTTTCCCATGAAACTCCCCATAAATCAGTGTTAGTTCTAATGTTCCACCAAAGTTTTGCAAAAAAGGCTTTGGATATATCATGTAGTGATCTAAAACCAAGACCACCTTCACACTTTGGCAAACACACCTTATCCCAAGCCACCCATTGCTTACCTTTAACACCTGCAGTATTACTCCAAAAGAACTTGGAAAATATCTTGTGTAATTGCTCTATAACCCCTTTCAGTGGATTCATAATAGACAATAAATAAGCTGCATGGTCTGTAGGACATGCGCAATCAACATATACGTTCCACCAAATGACAGTAGCTTGTTTTGGCAAGACATTACCCTATTCATCACCTTCTTTATCAAGTTTTCGTAACAGACAATTTTCGTTCTACCATAGAATACAGGACATCCCAAATATTTAAAAGGAAAAGAGCCTTTCCTTATACCAGTTTTCCTTCTAATTCTGCCAACCACAACTGCTGGTACCTTCTCATGAACATAAAAAGAGCTCTTGTCATTGTTAACAAGCTGACCAGATGTCTTCTCATAGTCCCTCAAAATCTTCATCATCTTCTTCAGTTACACAGGATCAGATGAGCAAAAAAAGGATGGTATCATAAGCGTATGAAAAATGGTTAATCTAAGGGCTCCATTTTGGCATGCCATATCCTTTACAAGCAGTATCATCATGTAAACTATTTAGGTTTCTGGTCAAGACTTCAGCTGCTATGATAAAAAGAGTTAGTGACAAAGGGTCACCCTACTTCAACCCTCTAGTAGAGTGAAAAAAGCCATGAGATTGACCATTTACTAGCACTGAATACCAGTTGTTTTTGACCAGTCTCCATACCATGTCTACAATCACCTTTGAGAAGGCAAATTGCCTCGAAACCTTTATGAGAAATTGTCAGTCCCTAATTTTCGATAGGGCATGATGGGCACCCGACCCTTACCTAGGGCCAAGCGAACCCGCTGACTTTCGTAATACTCATAATCATACTGGGCCCGCAAAACATGACATAAGCACATAATGAAAAAATTTCAGAAAACAAACATGCCTTTCTTTTTTTTTTTTCAAATCAAATGAAATCGTAATCGTATGAAATCACGTAATATGATGCACGACAGTACTTCTTGCCTTATATAGCCGCTTGCCAAACAAATGTCGTAGCATAATGCATACTAATACACCGAGCTTACATAGCCGCTTACAAAATAAATCGACATATCATACACTCGACAACGTCTCGCAAAGTCTCTAACATAACCCCGCATATCACATTTTAACACCGACTCGGCGGAACTCCGGAGAAATGGAGCTCGCCAATCCACCGTGGAACATCTCCCTTTAACATCACCTACTCAGCCGTGGGTACCTACGCGGCATGAAACGCAGTCCCCCGAAGAAAGGGTCGATGCTACGGAATGTGTACCGAGCATGTAAAGCATGGCATACAAAAAAACGAAGTCATAACCGAATAAGGGTACGAACGTGAGCACATTAGCGCGAATACCAAAGTGCTTGTACCTGACATACAAATCATACATAAGAGATACAAAAGACAAATATGACAATCAAAATGCCAAAATGCTTCGCTTTCTTTTGAAAAACATTTCTGTCTCATACATACAGAAAAATCAAACACATCATATTAGCTGACATTAACCGAATGCCGAGGAACGTACGGCCCGATCCAGAAATAATACGATAATGCCGAGGAACGTACGGCCCGATCCATATATAATATAATAATGCCGAGGAATGTACGGCCCGATCCATATATAATATAATAATGCGGGAACGTACGGCCCGATCCATATATAATATAATAATGCCGAGGAACGTACGGCCCCGATCCATATATAATATAATAGTCATAAACGTCGTACCCGACCTACAGTGAGGGACTCGGTAAATCAAATCATATCGTCATATTATCACATATCATATCACATATCATATCATATCATCAGATCATCACATATCATATCATATCACATACGGTCCGTAATGGGACCCGGCAGACGGAACGTGATCGCCACTCCATCTGGGCGCCACAACACATCATACTTCGGAATATTTTATACCTCCGAACACATCATACTCCGTATCACATCATATATCATATCACATCATACTTCGGAATCACATCATACTTCGGAATCACATCATACTTCAGAATAGTGCGCACGATAACATACCGGCCCGGGATCCGGTGAAAGATGTAACAACCGAACGCATGAGCAGAATCGTAAGTAGCCATATGCATACAAATCTTTATTACCAACTCAACAGAATAACCAAAGCGAACTATTATTTCAAAACCAAGACAATAGTCAAATCAAATTTGCTCCGAGTATTACTCGGGAACATATCAAACCGAACTTCAGAAACCATAGTCACGTATCAAATTCGTATGCATAAAAATCCTCATTTCAGACTCAACAAATAAGTACATAATCACACTCGGGGGTCGGAAAAATAGTCATATTAAGCTTTTTTTCAAGAATAGGTCGTTAGAACCAAACATAGAAAGTCGCGGGACCCACGGACGAGCGTCAACCCAATCCGGGCCCGCCTATGAAAGTCATAGTCATTATACGTTATAGAATCATTTACGAGCATATCAAAGCCATCCGGTTCTGTCTGTGAAAGTTACGGACGTTCGTAGTTACAAATCGTTTAGGAACAAAACTCTTTTGAAAACAAAACTTTTATGCAACTTTTAAAATCCAACCATACAAAAGACATATAAACCATAGTTTGACCATATAAGGATGCCAACATCAAGAAGCAAATATGAATCATAAAGATGCTCGGAACTTCGGAATAGAGTTGCCCCCAAGGCTCATAACATATCATAGCTTACTTCCGTCTAAGACATGCCAAAAGAAAGAAAGGTAAGCTTTACATACCCCGATCGCTCTCAAAGCTAATCCAAATCAAACCTATGTCTCAGACTCCCCAAGATCTACATAACATCAATAGATACCAACATCAACTATAGGCATTTAGGTGTTCATTTCCAAACGAACACATAATTCTACGGAAATTTGGGCAGCACTTTCCCTGTAAATACACAACCCCGAGAATTCAACTCGGCCATATTCAACAACACAACAACACCAACAATCATTCCAACAATACTCACAATCAATTCGAAATGCATTCGAACATTAATAATTCTTCTCCACACATTCCGACAACATTCCAATTATGTTCACTACAACTACATACATATAAACCAACATATAGTCAAACCAACACTAATGCTCACATACTCAATTCAATTTCATACATTCAAACTAATATCGACGATCGCATATTCAAATACCAATCCAAAACCATTCAAACAAGATTCAAGAAGGCTTCAAACGATTCGCACAACATTCAAACGACTCAACCAACATACCCAAAATCCGAAACCTTCCAATTTCCATAGGAACATTAACAACACATTTCTTTTCTTCCAAATTCATAAACCATATCAATAATCCGCATGTTAGCAACATCATTCCCATAAATTCAAGTAAACTATATTAAAATCACATTATCTTCTCTAACAACCTACAAACGACTCCAACTTCCATTTAAATCATTAAACCATCATTTTCATCATAGAATCCGCAACACAACATCCCAAACATACTAAAGAGAATTAATTCTTCACTTCTACACAACATAGCATATACACGGCCATAACACAACAATTACAACTTCAACTTGAATCATTCAATACCTTCATCCTCATCACATAATCCATGACAACAACAACTAAAAATACTAAATAAAATTGGGTCATTCCTTGCCATATAAAAACGACCCACTTTCGGCCACAACATCAACACCATGATTTCATGAATTTCATTCATTTCCACATACTACAACAACACCCAAACATGCACAAACCATTCATAACATATTAAAAAGAGGATTAAAACTCACCTTTTCCACTTTGTTCTTCACTTGGCTAGGGTTAGGAATTGCATGAACAAGGGATTTGCTTGCTCTAACAACCACTTCATGTTGTTTAGGACCTTCCAATAGGTTGAAAACATAGAAGAAAATAATTTTTGGGGATCAATTTTTCATGGCCAATTTTCGGCCAGCTTGGCCGAACCTCACCCTCTCTTTTTCTTCATATGTGCTCCAAGCTTCTAAGTTGAAAAGATGACTAAATAACTTGCTAAGTCATCTAATATATGCCCACACAATTCATCCATGTGTACCATGGCCCACACATGGGTTGGACCAATTAAATTTGGCCACAAATGTGTGGGGACCATTTCCACATGGCCAACATGGCCAATTTTCATGATTTACCAACTTTCAAATATTCCACCTTTGGTCCCAAATTTTCCCAGATGTTCCATGCCAACAAATTCATGAATAAATTATGTCTCAAAACAAAATCGAAGGTCAAAATTCCCGACTTCGTGTCCCGGAATGATCTTGTCCTTAACTTTTCATGGTTAGCTCGGAATGTCCCGACGTACAAAATATGGATATAACAGAAATATCCATGACACCCTATCATAATCCTTAGCCATGTTAAGCTTAACCACCACATTGTGCAGTTTGTTTCTCTTGTTTATATCTCTAATGATCTCTTGTGCTAACAAAACATACCCAATAATGCTTCTACCTTTTACAAATCCAGTTTGAGTGTTAGAAATAATACCAGGCAGTATTGTCACTATTCTCTCATGCAAGACTCAGGAGATGATTTTGTTAGCAAAGGTGTTGAGGCTTATTGGTCAGAAGTCTGTAAATGTATTGACCATTTCTTTTAGGAATTAGTGTGAGTTATGAATCTAGGTAGCTCTTGACCACAAAAGAATGTGCTAACCATTTTACTAACATCTTCCCCTCTAATATGCCACCAACAAACCTGAAAAAAATGGCCTGAAAATCCATCAGGACCACTTGTGTTGTCACCATTAAGACCATAGACTGCTAGCTTGACCTCTTCGTTACTTGGGAGAACAATAAGTGACTTATTTGTTCCTGAGTGATTAGAGCAAGAATCTTCTTCCACATCTCATAATCAGTACTTGTAGGCTGCTCTCCGAACTGATCCTGATAAAATGTAACTGCTTTCTCCCCTATGTCATTATTAGAAGAAATCCATTCCCCTTGACTGTTCTAGATCCTCTGCAATGCCAGTTTCTTCCTCCTTCCTTTGACATAGGAGTGAAAGAACTTAGTATGCGTTAAGAAAACTCTAATGTGCAGAGTGTGCGGTATGATCCTATATCCCAAATTGATTCGGCTAGATTGCAGGACTTATGATTATGCTGTATTCGATTGAGTGATTTTGAGGACTGACTATTGTATTGGTGATCGTGAATTGATTAGAAATTAGTAAATTGACGAGTCAAAAAAAGGTATAGTTAATTGTGAATCAATAAGAAAAAGGTACATCTTGGGGATTTCTTGGGTCAGTATGGATTGTGGTGTTGTTTTCTTGCATATTACAGTTGAGATGTGATTGTTGCGTGAGCTTAAAAAGGAAATCTATAAGAATGGACTATGTGGTATGATAGAGTTCCAGCGACTAGTGAGAGGCAAAATTCAGTGAACCAATATGTTGATATTTATAAGAAGTGGCGTGGTGGTACTCCGTTGGAAAAGTTCGTAACATTCTACAGTGAATGAGTCGGTGTACTTTAAGAGAAAGGATTGTGGAATACCTATAATATGATCTTTGGAGTATATTTTTGAGGCGAGACCCTACTCGTGGTGATACAGTATGATTGCAAGTAATATTGACAGGACAGTTTGGGTAAGAGCTTTTGGTTATTAATGATTTGGTGGTAATTACGTGAGATTTCGAGCGGTTGTGTAAGATAAGATACCTTTGGAGAATTTATGGGCACATCGAGGTGGTACCATGAGGGGTTTGATGGTTATATAATTACTATATGAGGCCTCAGATTTTGCGTCAGAAAGTTCGGGTTTGTATCGAAATTGTGTATCGGGTAAAGGTTGAGAAATATGAAGATTAAAATCGTAAGGTATAGCTCTTCAGTATAAGTAGATAACTTGGATAGGACTCAACTTGTGGATTTAAAAGTGATAGACAGGATTTGTTACGCGTGGTATGGCTGTGATTGGTTTCGAAATTCAGAGTCAGTTCTAATGACTATTTGTGATATTCTAGAGTTGTGCATTCATTCAGGGTCAGCATGGTTCAAGTTAAGCTTAAAGGTCTATGATTACACCTCCAGGAAGATATTTAAGGGCTCAAAGTATTTCGGCTCAGATTTGGGGTATGACAGATTTACCGAGCTTTGTAATGATTTTCTAGTGGATTTGATGATACTTTCTGAGGACAGTTATTCTAGAGAGAATAAGAGTATGCAATAAGCCTAATACAGATTTGAGGAGGAACTATTGTCTGAGAGGTCTCTATAGTGATAAGTTGTTTGCTCGATGATATATTCAGTGGAATAGTTCCTGTATTGTGAATTGAAGTTTCAAATGATTTAGAACTGGCCAAGTTGGCTACCGGCAAGATCAGTTTTCATAGAATTACGTAGAGGTCGCAGATGAATCAAGGATTCTTTCTAGCGAGAGTAAGTTATGAGTTCAGAATTTTGGTATGTGTGTTCATAAGTTCCTAAGAAATCGCGGTGCGAGTAATGGCTTTAGAAGATGAGTGAGAAGGAGTTAGCAGAATCAGAGTATTTTATCGATTTAGAATGGGCTATGGTTTGTGACCAGGTTTCAGAGGATTGCGTTGGTTTGGGAAAGTGTTTGTGTGGCCTATTAATCGTGTTCAGGATTACAGTGTTATCCAATCAGAGAATTCGGGTAAAAGCAAATGGTTATTTAAGGATCAGTTGTGAATGAAGTTTGAATGCGGAGATACGAGAACTGAAGCTTGAGCTAAGTTAGAGAGTTGTAACTGATAGAGTGAACGATCAGGTTTTAATGTTACACCCGACAAGGGTGCCTTGCGATTTGGGAAGGAGGGAAAGTGAGCCCGAGGTGCATTGGCCATTGAATCTAACCGTTGTTGGACCCTTGTTCTATGAGTTAATTTTTCACCAGATCTGTCATCCGATTTTCCATGGTTAAATGTTGGAGAAGTATCGTTCTGGTGGTTTCTGTATCATCCGTTGGGATTCACTTTTGTTCGATAAGAATCTTTCCTGTAAGGAGAAGTCCGACTTGTGTAGCCGATATCCTCAGTTATTTTCGATTCAAGCATTTTTCTGTCCTATCTCCCTTGTCGCTTGAGGACGGGCGATTGCTTAATTGGTATCTTGTCACGACCCAGCCCCGTAGGCCGTGACTAGCGCCCGACCTGGGCACCCGTACGTACCAAAAGCCCAAAAGTAGTAACTCAAGTATCTAGAAAAAAAATTGGGCAGAGTTTCCTCTGTTTTTCTTACTAACCAAAATTAACCTGCACGCAGAAATTACCAACAAAGGCCCTACAGAGCCAACATATCCTCATACACATATATAGGCGAGCCGGCAAGGCTGCCATGGCGGGGGAAACTCCCAGAACATATCACATATACATATGCTGTACAGACATAGCCATAACCCACATACATGTCTACAGGCCTCTAACATACATAACAGAATCAGAAGACGGGACAGGGCCCCGCCGTACCCAAATAAGCACATGTACAGCATGTATGACGGCAGTATATACCAAAAGTACAAGCTCGGATCAAGGGGAGCGACTCCAAACAACAAAACGTATATCCTACGGCCGGTGGCGTATCACGCGGTGCGTACTCGTACTGCGGGCATGTAGCGCGACCCCGAAGAACGGGGGTCGATGCGGAAGTGTACCGAGTATGTAAAGCGGAAAAGTAACAAGTATAATCATAACCAAGGACAGGAGTGCAGAAATATAACGGACGGAGCTATGATTAGAATCTGAAGTATAAAAGGTAATACCTTGTCCGAGACCTCAGAAAACATAATGCATATCGAATCATATAATGTCATGCAAACATATATCGTGTCCCGGCCCTGCGATAAGGGACTCGGTAAGTGAAGTCATGCATAATAAAATCATGTATCATGTGTGCGGATGACGTGTCCCGGCCCTTATTAAGGGACTCGGTGATATGAAATCATATCTGTTAAAATCATATATCATGTACACATAACGTGTCCCGGCCCTCTACTGCGGGTCTCGGTGAATAATAATCATGTGCCGTCCAGACCACCATCCCCGTATCATCATATCATAATCATACAAATAACGTGTCCCGGCCCGCAAGTACGAGGGACTCGGTGAATAATGGAAAGAAGTGCGCACGAGAACATGTCCTGGCCCGGGCTCAGTGAAAAGACATATCATAACTTGCACGAACAGAGTAATGCAGAAACATATGCATATAAGTCCAGACTTAATAGACAAGTCAACAATAGGTCATAATTCGTACCTTTCGGATGTCGTGACGGATTATGTCAAAATAGAATTTTTTGAGATTGTTCGTACGAAGCAAACGTATAATAGGACTCACGGAATATTCAGAGTGATCGTTCTTTAACAAATGGAACAATTCAAATGACATATCACTACAAAGAAATCGGACAACGATCATAGTATATATGTAGGCCCTTTTGGGGATGGCACGATTACTTATATCGAATCATATTTCTAGGACCATAACACATATCAAAATATATCATAGATTCGTCGTATTTATCATTTGACAACGGTACAATGATCACAAGATTCCTTTAAGCATTGTATAGAAATAAATCAGTTAAGACCATAGTAAGAGGTCTCGGATTCTGTGGGCCCACCTCGGGGTAATCGAAGTGGTGAATTCAAATTATGGATCATAAACCTTATGGGATTATTCATGAGAACTTTGGGATAAGCCGAGTCTATTTGGGAAGGTTTCGTACATATAAATCATTTTGACGACAATTTGTAAAGAAACTAGTTCAATTACGCTAAAGGAAATGGGGTCAATTTCAATCTCGGGTTTCAAGAGACGAGTCGTATCTAAGGCTCGCGTTCGAGCCTAGACGTTTAGAACATGCCAAAGAATGAAGGGAAGACTTTACATACCTTCCTTGCCCTTTACGCTTGCTAACACTCCAATCTCGTTTCGTCAAGAATCCGCAAATGGTCACCTATACCGAGTTACTATTCATTAGAGTTAACATTTCACTCTCGTGGGTTTATACTTAACTACCGAAATTTCGACAAAGACCTCCCCTATAAATGTGATACCCCGAGAATTTAACTCGGCTCAAAATAACCAACAACAACCCAACAACAACATCAATAACATTAACAATCACAACACAACACAACTAGTCAACTTTCCGACATAATACAATATCTTCCATTCCAACCTTACACTTCCAAACCAATCCCACCATTTTTATATTCATCACTTATCAAGGTCATTACAGCATGATGCGGAGACATATCGTATCGTTTTGACAAGATATTCATAAGGTATACACAATATACAAGTTTCCTACCAAAGGCATAATTCACCCACAACTTCCAATCTTTTAGCAAACATGTTCATGACTTATTTCTATCTTCCAACTTCATCAATGACAATCATAATTTACCTCTTACTACTTTCATTTCCATATTTACATAGGTTACAATAACTTGTATATTTTTCCTACCAACTTAACACCCAACTTTTCCATAACAACAAGAACCATTACGCTTCCATTCATTTCACAATAACACAATTAACATACTAACGGAATTTAATTCACATTCCAACATCACATACACCTCACGGCCATACACTAATTTTTCCAAGTCTCACTAATTCCTTCAACTTTCACTTCCAATACCATTTCTACTGTAACTACAACAAGATTCCAACATGAATTCAAGTCATCATAGTCATGCAATATATATGCATGCTCACGGCCAACATGCATACAATCCCAACACACAAAATTTTCATGCTTTTCATTCATTTTACACTTACTACATCATACATACACCTCCCAAAACATACAAAAGCATAAAATTCTTACCTTTCCTTGAAGTTCTTCACTTGCCACTAGAGTTGTCCTCTTGCCAAAATAATTATACCAAGTTGTAGAGAACCTTGCACTTAGTGATAATCCCACAAGAAATGAATTTTTTGAACCAAGGATTTAGCTCCAAGAATTTTTTCTTTCTATTCTTTTCTCTCTTTCTCTAGCCGTGACTCTCCCCTTTTTTTTTTTCTCTCAATTTCTTTTTGATTTCTTGAAACTTCTACATGATAAGGATAACTTATATATATAATCCATCACATGGAAATTAATTAAGCCTTGGAGGCTTGGGCCATAAGTGGCCGGTTGGGCCTCACTTAATATTTATTATTTTGAGCCCACTTGGTTAGAATTCTTGTTTTGTAATTCCCGAAACAAATTTCTAAAATTCCAATTTTGTCCTTGGCCATTTCCAACACTTCCACACCAATATTTTCATAAATAACATACATATATAAGATCAAATCAACATGTGACCTTATTCCTTGCAAATCATAATCATTTCCAATTTTTCCGAATATGCGAAAATACGGGGTATAATATTCTCCATTGTTTCCGCATTCAAGTTTCCATAACCGACATACACGTACTAACAAATTCAAACATAGCCTAATTCCTCACAACCAAGGTTATTTCCAAATTTTTCAAATACGCAAAAATGTCGGATATAACATATCTGATGTAATGACCCATTTGGTCGTTATAGTCTTTTAGACACTTTCACCCCTTTCTGAGATTGGTTAGGTCACTTTTAACTTGAGGGGACCGTTGACATGCTTCCCGAGGTGTCTAGATATGATTCAGGCGACTTTTTGTGAAATTTTAGCTTTAAGTGAAATAAAGTTAACTCAAAATTGACTTTTGGGTAAACGGACCTTTTTCAAAAATTCATTAATTCTGAGTGGTCCGGATAGTCGTTTAGAACTTATATGTATGCGTAGTTCAGTTTCCTATGCACTCGGATGCATTTTGGGACTCGGGTGGGGAAGTTGGAAATGAGGTATCGGGGGTTAACTCAGTCAACGAGACCTCCGTTGAAAATTTTGAGGGCACGAGTGCGTTCGTAGCGTGTTTTTATGTGGGTCTGTGTATGTGGTTTGTGAGCAGATGGAGCGGGTCGGGATTTCGGTTGACAATTTGAAAATTATTTGGGATTCTCGTACCTAGTGTCCGCCAAAGCGGTACCAGTGCCGTCACAGAGGCACCGCCGTAGCGGTGGAACGACCGCTGGGGCGACCAAGCCTATTTTGGCCGCACCATCCTGACGGTCTGAGAGAACGCCGGGGTAGTGGCGCCGTGGAGGCCCCGATGCTGCCGTAGCGATATCGGGTCTGTTTTTTCATTAAGTGTGTATTAAAAAGCCCCTAGTCTATCATTTATCACCATTACGAAAATTGAGCTCTTGGGAACTGTTCTAGAAGATTCTTGGGAAAACTCTTAGTGGTAAGTCTTGCTAATATCCTTACTAATTCCTTCCTCCTAATCATCTTAGAATTCCTCTTTCGTTATTAGTTCCTTAGTAGTGGAAGATAAAAAGTGGATTTAATTGATATTCGACCTAGGCTTTTCAATGATGAACTGATTGAGTTTATTCCAGATTATAATGTATCTAAGGTTGTTAATCATACATCTTCCATTATTAGTGTTTAATCCTTGAATCAAAGAGTTAGGATTTATACCCAAAATTGAGGGTTTTGCTTGAACTTCGAAATTGGATGAATCCTTGATTTAATTTAGCAATTAGTTGATAGGTTGTGATCACCTAGTGTTTAATTCGATATTTTACCCTCGAATTTATCATTTTGTCCTTCTGAGCCCCGTTTCCCCAAATTCTAGGGTTGGTTTTGATCTAATTTGAATGATAGTAACATAGGTATTGATCTTCATGATTTCTAATCTAGATTTCGAATATGCCTAGGCCTCTTTGATCTTGAGGCTCAGCGGAAGGGCATGGCTAAGGAGTGATTGTTGTTTGGCCATCCAGGTTGGCTATGGCTTACCCTTGATGAGAAAGGTGTAGCGAATAATATATTTAGATGATATTATCGGGGACAGCATGTAAACCTTCTGGTATGAAGTTGTGTTCGATATTACTTTAGGTTGGGCCCTGTTGTGAGATTGGGACTAGGCACCCCGTTGTGTTGTGACTTGATTGTTCAATTGTGTTGGCTTGATGCCACGTGTTGTTAGCGGATATTGGGAGCTGTTGTTCCATCTTGATCATGATATGGTAGTACCTTACTTGTTGATGTTGATACGAGGATAGAGTTCCATATGACTTGTGTAGTCTTTCATGATATTGTTGGCGTACCCGTGTTGGTACTTGTGATATTGATATTGATCTGATTATTGGTGTTGACACATACATTCACGCATTCTCATCCTTTATGATATATTGTTGATACATTGTTGATACTTGATAAAACACTATGATGAGCTGGGCCGGTTTGGATGAGAGTGATGTGAGAGTTCGATATCCGATGTTTGTCCCAAAATCGTGGATTGAGTGAGTGCATGGACTCTGCGGGTCCCCGAGGGTGGTGCCAGTGAGAACCTTCCGTGGCACTTAGACTTCGCGAGTCACCATGGGTTTAGCTATCGAGACGTGGAGGTATTCCATTCGGAGTACATGTGTACACAGCATTGCATTTGCATTCATACCTTATTGCATTGCAATGCATCATGGCTTATATTGATATGATTTGGTGCTTACTTGTGATGTTGGTTTCGGATTGGACATATTAAGACTGAAACATTTGGGTTTAGATGCTCTACGTAGGCAATGACGTGTACTTGGTTCTGATTATGTTTGACTTATACTTGTTGATTTATCTGCCTATATTGCTTTATTGTCTTAATTATGTTAGCTGTACTTAGTCAGCCTATGATACCTACAAGTATTGTGGTTTTGTGCTGATCTACACTTGTTGCTTTCGTTTATGAATGAAGAGTTCTAGGTTGGGTCTTCTTCAGTCTCCCGTGGCTGATAGTCACTATTAGGACTGCTTCGAGTTTACAGGGTGAGCACAAGACGTTCGCTGCCTTGAAGACTCCTCTTATTATGTCTTACTTTTCTATTCCGAGACATAGACAGATTTGATGTATTATTATATTCCAGACACGTATGTTTACACTTAGATGCTCTTGTATGGCTTAGACCAGACCCTAGGGGTATTTCCTTATTTCCGCACTATTCCTATTATATATTATTGTAAGACTTACATGATTATTCTCTTTCGCTTGATTGATTTATTTAATTATGTCTTTATTTCCGTTGGGTTGAGGGTTCACTTACCGAGGTGGAAAAGGTAAGTGCTCGCACGACTTAGCCAATTTGGGTCATGACATTTATTCCTAAGCGATGAGCATTTCCGCCTCGATACCTCACCACGCCATCTCCCCCCTCCTTAGGAGAAGGGCAAACACCCTATGCCCTAGGACTCCATTCCTGTAGAGGTCAAATTGTTACCTCTTCACCCTTTTTTTTGTTCTTCTTACCTCCGGTGACTTATAACTCGCCTTAAAGTACTTGTCCCTTACTAGTGACAATTGGATAAAGCACATCATATCCACAACCAGCATGCTTGACCTTAATGAGCCTAATTTTGCTAGTAGCACTTGTCTCGGGGAGACTTGCTTCTTAATGATCCTTAAGGTGATTCTCATGTCGTTCACTTCCTTACTGCCTAACCGATTATTACAAAGCCAACTATTATCAAAATCCATCAGGTGTTTCAACACACATTTGGTCTACCTTAAGTTATTACCCAATCCTGGTACCTCCTAATCCAGGGAGTTTAGCAGGATTTCTGATAACGCTCCTTGCAGTCGCAAATTCCTTTGCAAAATGAAGGCATAGTCTTATAAGTTACGCCTCTTTATAGTCTCAAAGCCTACATTTGCTTGCGTTTTGTTATGCATGACTACAAATCTTACCATACTAGCACTCTTCTAATTAAGATCTTTAATCATTTCTCATATCTAATCACAGCGCTCCACTTATCTTCCTGCCCATCTCTTGCAAACATTTCCATCTCTCTTCTTATCATGATGACTCCAATGAGATATTCTCTTACTTCTAGGTTTCCCCCCGCTTCATCCAACCCAGTCCTTAGTTACTTTAAGGTTATATACAAGAATTCATATACATAATCTTTGAATCCTCTAAACACCCAAGAAGTCATATCCGGTTATACAACCCTAGTGTACAATATCTATACACCTCTCAAGGGCACAACGGTGGTACCTATTCACTCCTTATCAGCGAACACAGGGTCAGCGTTCGTGCCGAGGTGCTTCAACTGGTATCGGTCAACAATTTTATCCCCTTCAACCATCCCATGATAGTGCTTCACCCTTTGCCCATTCACCTTAAATGTCAGAGTTCCATCTATAGACTTCAACTCAATCGCCCCATGGGGTGAAACACCTACCACCTCAAACGGACCAGACAACCGTGACTTTAGTTTGCCCGGTAGCAACTTTAACCGAGAGTTAAACAGCAAGATAGGATCACCCTTGTAGAATTCTTGCTTCAAGATTTTCTTATTATGATATTGTTTCATACTCTCTTTGTATAGTGCTGCACTCTCATATGCCTGGTAAAGAAACTCATCCATCTCATTGAGTTGGACAACCTTAGCTTGGTCGTCTCTTCCCAATCCATATTCAATTTCTTTAAAGCCCACATAGCCTTATGCTCAAGTTAAACCGGCAAGTGACAAGCTTTTTCGAAAATGAGCTTGACGGGTGAAGTCCCAATCAGAGTCTTGAAAGCAGTCTGGTATGCCCATAGAGCATCATCGAGCTTGCGGGCCCAATTAGTCCTATTTGCATTCACCGTTTTAGCTAAAATACTCTTGATCTCCCCATTGGATACTTCAACTTGCCCACTTGTCTGAGGATGATAAGGTGTTTCCACCCTATGTTTTACGCCATATTTCTCCATCAATCCCGCGAAAGCTCAATTGCAAAAGTGGGACCCACCATCGTTGATTATAGCCCTCGAAGTACCAAATCGAGTAAATATGTTCTTCTTGAGGAACCCCATGACACTCTCGACCTCATTATTAGGTAATGTCACCGCCTCTACCCATTTCGACACATAGTCCATAGTAACCAAGACATAGCAACCAAGATATATTCCATGCCACCAGAAGTCACAAAGGGTCCCATAAAGTCAATCCCCCAAACATCGAACACTTCTACCTCCATCAAAAAATTCATAGGCATCTCTGGCCTTCTGCCTATATTCCCTTGCCTCTGACATTAATCACAAGACCGCACCAATTGATTTGCATCATGAAAGATAGTCGGCCAGTAATAACAGCATTCAAGAACCTTAGCCGCAGTTCGGTTACCATTATGATGACCCCCAACAAGAGAGTCATGGCATGCCTTTAGAATCGCCATCACTTCACTTTCGGGAACACAACGCCGGATGATGTTGGCAGCGCATGTTCGGAACAAATAAGGCTCTTCCTAATAGTATTGCCGAGAATCCCGCAAGAACTTCTTTTTTTGATAAGCTTTGATATCTTCTGGAACTATGCATGTCACCAAATAATTAGCAATGTCAGCATACCACGGCGCCACTTCCATTGACAGCCAACACCCTCTCATCTGGAAATGCATCATCTATATCTAGCTCATCAGAAGGTCTACTAGATTCTTCAAGCTGAGAAAGATGGTTAGCAACCTGATTCTCAGTACCCTTGTGATCTTTCACCTCAAAATCAAACTCTTGCAGCAATAGCACCCATCGACTAAGTCGCGGATTTGTTTCCTTCTTCGCCATAATATATCTCAATGCTGCATGATCAGTGTATACCACGACTTTGGACCCCTACAAATAGGCCCGAAACTTCTCAAAAGCAAAAACTATGGTAAGCAGCTCTTGCTCCGTCACTGTGTAATTCATCTGGGCAGAATTCAGTGTTCTGCTTGCATAATAGATCGGGTGCATAATTTTACTGTGCCTCTGGCCAAGCACAACACCTATTCCGAAACTGCTAGCATCACACATCAGTTCAAAGGGCAAGGACCAATCAGGAGCAACAATAATAGGAGCAGTAGTGAGACGCTCTTTTAACTCATCAAACGTTTTCCAGCACTTACCATCAAACACAAACTTAGCCTCTTTTTCAAGAAGCTTGCACATTGGGTTAGCAATCTTGGAGAAATCTTTGATGAAGTGCCTGTAGAACCCAGCATGTGCCAAAAAACTTCGGACACTTTTGATCGAGAGATAGGTGGACGAAATTTTGCAATCACATCTATCTTCGCTTGATCGACCTCAATTCCCTTTTCAGAGATTTTGTGACCTAGGACGATCCCTTCCTTTACCATAAAGTGGCACTTCTCCCAATTTAGCACGAGATTTGTCTCCTCACATCTTTTCAGCACTTGACCCAGATGGCCAAGACAATCCTCAAATGAATCACCCACAACCGAGAAGTCAACTATGAACACTTCCAAGTAGTCCTCTACCATGTCAGAGAAGATCGACATCATGCACCTCTGAAAAGTGGCTGGAGCATTACACAACCCAAAGGGCATCCGGCTGAATGGAAACGTCCCATAAGGACAAGTAAACGTCATCTTTGTCACGACCCAGCCCCGTAGGCCGTGACTAGTGCCCGAGCTGGGCACTCGTACCCACCTATCAACGATAGTCAGATCATGGCAAACATATTAGGAACTTATACGTACAGTAAGGCACGACATTGCGCACACATATATACATATATCATATATATACAGAACATAACACGACTGATCAGTGCTACCCACAACCCACTTTTATGTCTACAGGCCTCTAAGAACAATACAGAATCATATGACGGGACAGGGCCCCGCCGTACCCTGAATAAATATATACACATATAACAAAAGATTTTGTACCAAAATCTGGGCTCCGGACAAGGGAGCTCTCCGAAATAGCTGAGTAGGGATCCTAAGCTGGCGGCTCACCCAAACGAGTATCTATACCTGCGCGGCATGAAACGCAGCCCCCGAAGAAAGGGGGTCAGTACGGAATATGTACTGAGCATGGAATACAGTAAACAAAACCGCACTAAAATAAAGAGTATGGAACACGAGTACAGTACCAAAAAGGCTTACCTTTGAACATAAATAATGCATGATCATGTCATAAACATAAGTAATCATCATATACATATGCATATACATAGCGTGTCCCGGCCCTCTAGTGAGGGACTCGGTGAATAGCATCATCATACGCCATCCTGGCCGCCATCCCCGTCTCATCACACCATCATATATATATATATATATATATATATATATATAGCGTGTCCCGGCCCTCTAGTGAGGGACTCGGTGAATAATGCAGTGGAATTTGCACGAATGCGTGTCCTGGCCCGGGACTCAGTGAAGGACATATTGAGCTTTGCACGAGCAGAGTAGTGAGAAACCATATGTATATAAATCATATCAAAGACTCGATGAAATAAGATAAACGACTTATCATTTGAAAATCGGACAAGAATTACGCCGAGTACCTTTCGGACATCTCTCGAAACATGTCAAATCGAACTTTAGAAATCATAACTACGTATCAAAATTATATGCATAACAATCCACGTTTAGACTCGAAAATAAATAAGACTCGGGGGTTGAAATAGTAAGCATATTATGTTCTTGCAATCGAACCGGTAAGACTATTCCACGGAACGTCTCAGGGGCCCACGGATAAGTATCAAACCAATCCGAGCCCGCCTATGGAAGTTAGAGTCATCATACGCTACGAAAACTCCTATGAGCATATCGAGGCGATCCGAGCCTTTTTATGAAAGTTACGCCCGTTCGTAGTTTCGGAATCTTTTTAAGAACAAATTCTTGATACAACACTTAAAATTTAAACATACAAAGGACACAAGGATCATAACATGTCGACATTAAGAATATTAATACTAAGAAGTGAAATAAAGTCGGAAACGCGCTCGGATCGCAAGAGTAGAATCACCCCGAGGCTCGTATGATATTTCCCTTATGTCTAAGACATGCCAAAGAAAGGAAGGGTGAGCTTTACATACCTCGTTCGCTCTCCAAGCTAATCCAAATTTACGTCACGGACTTCTCAAGATCTACAATACGCCATTAAATGTCAAACATTAGGTAAAGGCATTTGTGAATTTAATTCCAAGTGAACATTAAGTTCTACAAAAATTTCGGCAGCATTTCCCCTATAAATACAACACCTCGAGAAACCAACTCGGCCAATTTCAACAACAACCAAGCCAACAACCAAGCTACAACATCAACAATCAATTCAAAAGTGCATTCTAACATTAAACGCTCTTTCTACATAATCCAACAACATTCATCATTTCCATTCAACTACTTATATTCAAACTAACATCAACGTTTATACATTCGATTACTAATCCAAAACCATTCAAACAATATTCAAGAACGCTTTAAACAATTCACACAATTTTCCAAACAACTCTCCATTTCACCCGAATTCTCCCCCAAACCCGAGAACAACATGATCCACATTCTTCTATTCCAAATTCATGAATTACACTAATAATCCACACATTAGCAATGCAATTTCCATAACTACAAAAATTACATAAAATTCACATTAACTTCCAAATCAACTCATAACCAACACAACATCACTTTGAGTCATTTAAACTTGCATTTTCATCCTAAAATCCATAACGACGACAACCAAAATAATAACGACGATTTGTTCATTCCCAACTACACCAAAGGAGGACCATTCGGCCAACACCATACACCTATACAAAGATGATTTTCATTCTTTTCTTCACACTACAACAATCAAAACACGCTAACTAACATTAATTCATTACTTCCAACATAATATACACATACACGGCCAAACACCACCTACACAACTTCAACTTCAACTTGATTTCTATCATGAATTTCTTCCATTTTAGCATACTACAACACATATAAACCATTCATAACACATAAACCAAGATTAAAACTCACCTTTCTTCTTCAACTTCTCACTTGCCTAAAGTTGGCCAAGGATGAAAACGAGCAATCTAACGCTTCCAACAACACTTCCACGTTAACAAGCACCCTTCAATTAGTTGTTTTTCTAGAAGAAACCAATTTTTTGATGGCCAAATCTTGACCTTGAAATTTTTAGCTATGGCCGAATACTATGGCCTTTATTTTTTCCTCTCCAAGTTTTCTTGATTTCTCTAGAAATGGAAGTGATAAACAAGATGAATAAGTCATCTTTTAATTCCCATGTATTAGGCTCCATGTGGCCATGGCCCACATACCACATGGCCGGCCACATGACCCCAAATTTTCTTTTGTTTTTTTTTTGTTTTTCATGAAATAAATACTTTCCAAAAATAGAATTTGAACCCAAATTTTCCCTTAATATTTCCATGCCAATAAAGTCATACACAACTTATGCTCTTAAAGGAAACAAAAATCTCTACTTCGTATCTCGGAATGGTCTTGTCCCCGACTTATCGTAATTCACTCACCTTGTCCCGTTGTTCAAAATACGGGATATAACATCCTTCCCCCCTTTAGAACATTCGTCCTCGAATGTTCAACTAGTCTTATAAAGTCATGTAAGGATCTCGGGGGTTCACTTTATTGCCATAGTACGCAACGTCACGTACCGATCGTATTTCCTCTTTATCTCCTCTCCAGCTTCCCAAGTCGTCTCCTTTCCGTTGTTACCGACCGTATTTCCTATGCCTTATACCCCGTATTTTTAGAGCATGAGCGTGACACGT
This sequence comes from Lycium ferocissimum, assembly GCF_029784015.1. Classification (NCBI taxonomy): domain Eukaryota; kingdom Viridiplantae; phylum Streptophyta; class Magnoliopsida; order Solanales; family Solanaceae; genus Lycium; species Lycium ferocissimum. The sequence continues at coordinate 18,685,992 of NC_081343.1, forward strand.
GCTTCCTCTAGAAGAATTGACAACCATGTTGTATCCCGTACTTTTGTACGTTGGATTAATAGTAAGATGAAGTGGGGCCCACATGCTGGTGTTTTATGAAAGTCATGTGAAGGGACATATGAGTAGTATATGGAAAGTTGAGTAAGTCCTAATAAGGACCCATGAGCCAAAATTGAGTGTAGGCCCTTCAAAAGGACGATTTAAGAAAACTTTTTCGGGTGATCTGACTTCGAGGGGAAAAAACGGTATTCTAAGTTTGGAATTTGGGAAAATTCTCAGAAATAAAAGTTGTAGATAATTTAATTATCTTTTCAACCATTGGTTGTCGGTCCTCATACGATATAGGAATCAAAAGTTATGACCGTTTTACTGAATGAAGGTCCAGGCAGAAAAAGGGTCTGCGCGAACGTGCAGAAGGAAAAAACATTAATGCTGCGCGAACGCACCACTCCGGTGCGCGAATGCACATGAGGATTTTAAGTCGGTTACGGGCGAGAATCAGAACCTCGTAAAAGGGGTAAACCCCCATTATTTTCAGCAAAAACACTCAAAAACCTCTCCAAAAATCTGGAGAGTTCTCCCCAACACCAAGCCAACTTTTAGCCCAAAATCAGGTAAAATTTTCAAATTCCAGTCCGAGTAACGCATAATTATTGGTGCAAAATCGTATGGCGGTGCGTTGTGGCATAAAGCTAAGGTGAAAAAGTGAAGATATAGCAATATTAAATGGAGAAAGGTATGAATCTCTTTTTATTTGTGTTAATATCGGTTTATTTACGAAGAAAGCGTGATTAAATGATTGTATACTGAGTTAATTAGTTATGAAAGTTGGAAAACAGCGTGTGGGCTGTTTTATGAGATATTTTGGAGTAAAAATATTATGATTGATATTGGTATTGTTGTTGGTGGTGGTGCTTTTGAATTGAGAATTCGGGCTAGGCATATAAACGGGGAGATCTTTGCCCGATTTTCGGTAGAATATAAGATAGTATAATTTGAAGTGTGGTGCAAATGTACGATGAAAAAGGCTAACATTAGTGTGAACAATTTTAAATGTAGATTTACGAGCTCGGACAAATAAGCATAGCTAATAAGGCGCGGCGCAGGTATGTTAAGGCTATGCCCTTTTCTTTCCATGGCATGATTCATACGTGAGACGTGTTAAAAGCTTCCATAACGTTCTCATTTTCAAACGTTAGAAGTAATGGTTCTAAGGCATGGTTTCCTTCTTAAAAGTTTGTAAATGTTTTCCAAAATATTCATTTTTCTCCAAAAACTAAGTTTGATGATTTTGAAAGCGGCCCTACTAGCCGATATGTTTTTATTATACATTATGTTATAGAGTCCTTACGCTTACAGACTGTTTCTAATTTGAGAAACGGCAGAAAGATTTTGAAGGTTTTACTATGTATTTTACTTTCATTTGATTTAAGAATCCAAAGAGAAAATGTGAGTAATAAGATTCAGCGGGTTCGCTCGGCTCCGAATATGGGGTCGGGTGCCCATCACACCCTGGTAAGATCAGGGTGTGACAAAGTGGTATCAGATCCGGTCGGTCTAAGGGTTGTCTACAAAGTCGTGTCCGGTCAGAGGAGTCATTTATGAGTGTGAAGCCGGCCACATTTATAAAGCAAGGAGGCCGCGGGGCATCTAGGAATGGTTGACCTTCTTTCGTCATTAGATCGTGCGATAGAGCCAAGTTATAGGAAATAGGATCCCTTATACTAATCGTTGATCTTCGCAGGCGCCCAGTATCGGCAGAAAAAAAAAAAAAGACGAGGGATGATATGGAAGTCAAAAGAGGTAAGACTAGATGGACATATTTGTTCTGTTATGTGAAGCTGGGGGCCAGATAGGAAAATAGATATACACCAGGCGGAAGGTGAATATTGAGAAGAGAAAAGGGTAAAACGGTAAATGTAAAAGAAATGACGTATTACGAAAATGTTTCGGAAGTTGTAAGGCTTCGGCTGATTTTAGATTATGATATAAAGGTCATATGGGAAAGTGGACGCGAATATATCAGTGTTAAGGCACCGAATTCCACCAAAGTTCGGGGGTTAAGCGTGCTCAGGTGGGAGCAATTTCAGGATGGGTGACCCCCCTGGGAAATAAACTAAAATTTCTACAAATTGAGATACAAGAGACAAATGAGAGGTTAGAGTAACCTAAGGGGAAGTTAGAGTGGATGGAATGGTTAGAAACTATAAGAAGATGCGTAGGACGAGGTAGGCCAGGCTGGTGAAGAGATAGAAAGTGCGTCACAGCTCGGGAAAGTTAAATAGGCTTGAATAGGTGTTCGGAAGTATTTTGCGGGTGGTTGATAGTAAAAATATATATATATGTACATGAGTGTGTGGATATCCTACATATGATTGTATTAGTAGACATGGGGGTTCCGACCGGCGCTACAATAAGGGAAGCATTAATCGAGTAAAGGATACCGAAGTTCGAGTGATGGTAAAAAAAAAAAAAAAAAAAAAAAAAAAGTGAACCGAAAAAAAAGAGAGAATAAGAATAAGGATAACGAGTCAACACCGTTGATTTGAAAATTAAAGGCGTGGGGCGAGAATTCATGTGAAGGCTGAAAGATTTGATCCTAGAGAAATGGAATGAAATATAAAGAATGTGCATGAAAGACCGCTCGGTCATAGTGCCATAAGTATAGTTAAAGGCACGATGAGTGAGAGTAGAGAGAGTATAGTCCGTAAGGATTCTGTACTGTGAGCAAAAGTAGCGAGAACTCAAAGGAGTTGCGAATTAAGAAATTAAGTAACTTTGGATTATAAGTCCCCATAAGTGTAGCTGGACTGCGAAGGATAATAAATGGTGAAGAAACGGTATTTTGGATAAATATTTAGAGTAAAAGATTAAAAGCGATAGTGTCAAGGACGTAAAGAAATAGGTGGAAAGGAAAAGAAGTGAGCTAATGGAAAGCAAAGAGATCAATAGGCCGAGAAAAGTGAAAAGTAAGAAAGCTTAGTGAGGGAAACCTCGAGAGAAGCTATCGACAAAGCACGAGACTGTTTGGGCTGAAAGTTCAAGGATAAGTACGAGAAGGGATAAAGTATGGCAATATGGGACACAAAGAGGAATGTGTGGGGTCCAAGGACCGATTCCAATAAGTAGGGCTAAAGGAATAGTAACTGCGATAAGGAATGTGAAGTAAGAGAAAGGGATGACTAAGCTTAGCGACGATGTAATGAAGCTCTAGCTTTGAAAGGAATATAAAGGAATAAATGTATGGCTATCTTTGGTATGGTTACCATAGGCGTGGAAGAACTGTTCTGAGAGGATGACCTAGGAAAGGACGAGATCTATGTGTTAGAAAGGAATAGTTCACGAGCTTTAGGACCCATATGAAGAAATGGCAAGAGAAGGAAGGTACTCGAAGGCGGTTAGCATATAAGGAGCCCCCAAAAGGGGGGGAGACCATATTATATTGGGCCTAAAAAGGAATTGCAACACTATCAAGTGTCAGAAAAGGAAATCTATTGGCTTGGGATCAGAGTTCAAAATATGTCGGCGTGTCGCAAGAATACCTGAGAGAAGTAGAAATGGAATGACAATGAGTGTACCAAGAGACAGACATAAGGATAAAGAAGTAACCAATAGTCACACTGGATCGTTAAGCAAGGATTGCGTACCAAAGACATGGCTTCCATGAAGGGCGGTAACGAAACAATAACAGAAGAGAAATGATCTAGAAAGGACAGAGGTAACAAGCTGACATAGGGAGTTATAAAAACCTATGACATGGAGCAAGGACTCATGAAAAGGTCAAGAAGTTCGATTATAAGGAAAACGAGGTAAAGGATAAGGAACCGGCACAAAGGAAAGAGCGGCTATAAAAGGAACCCTCCCGGAGTAGTATGACGCCCATAAGGTCAGTTGAACATTTGAGGACGAATGTTCTAAAGGGGGGGAGGATGTTATACCCCGTATTTTTAGAGCATGAGCGTGACAAGTGCTTCCTCTAGAAGAATTGACAACCATGTTGTATCTCGTACTTTTGTACGTTGGATTATTCGTAAGATGAAGTGGGGCCCACATGCTGGAGTTTTATGAAAGACGTGTGAAGGGACATATGAGTAGTATATGGAAAGTTGAGTAAGTCCTAAGAAGGACCCATGAGCCAAAATTTAGTGTAGGCCCTTCAAAAGGACGATTTAAGAAAACGTTTTCGGGTGATCTGACTTCGAGGGGAAAAAACGGTATTGTAAGTTTGGAATTTGGGAAAATGCTCAGAAATGAAAGTTGTAGATAATTTAATTATCTTTCCAACCATTGGTTGTGGGTCCTCATACAATATCGGAATCAAAAGTTATGACCGTTTTACTGAATGAAGGTCCAGGCAGAAAAAGGGTCTGCGCGAACGCGCAGAAGGAAAAAACATTAATGCAGCGCGAACGCACCACTCCGGTGCGCGAACGCACAGGAGGATTTTAAGTCGGTTCTAGGCAGAATCCAGAACCTCGTAAAAAGGGATAAACCCCCATTATTTTCTGCAAAAACACTCAAAAACCTCTCCAAAAACTGGAGAGTTCTCAACACCAAGCCAACTTTTAGCCCAAAAATCGGTAAAATTTTCAAATTCCAAAATCCGAGTAACGCATAATTATTGGTGCAAAATCGTATGGCGGTGCGTTGTGGCATAAATCTAAGGTGAAAAAGTGAAGATATAGCAATATTAAATGGAGAAAGGTATGGATCTCTTTTTATTTGTGTTAATATCGGTTTATTTACGAAGAAAGCGTGATTAAATGATTGTATACTGAGTTAATTAGTTATGAAAGTTGGAAAACAGCGTGTGGCTGTTTTATGAGATATTTTGGAGTAAAAATATTATGATTGATATTGGTATTGTTGTTGGTGGTGGTGCTTATTTGAATTGAGAATTCGGGCTAGTTGTGCATATAAAACGGGTGGAGATCTTTGCCCGATTTTCGGAGAATATAAGATAGTATAATTTGAAGTGTGGTGCAAATGTATGATGAAAAGGCTAACATTAGTGTGAACAATTTTAAATGTAGATTTACGAGCTCGGACAAATAAGCATAGCTAATAAGGCGCGGTGCAGGTATGTTAAGGCTATGCCCTTTTCTTTCCATGGCATGATTCATACGTGAGACGTGTTAAAAGCTTCCATAACGTTCTCATTTTCAAACGTTAGAAGTAATGGTTCTAAGGCATGATTTCCTTCTTAAAAGTTTGTAAATGTTTTCCAAAATATTCATTTTTCTCCAAAAACTAAGTTTGATGATTTTGAAAGCGGCCCTACTAGCCGATATGTTTTTATTATACATTATGTTATAGAGTCCTTACGCTTACAGACTGTTTCTAATTTGAGAAACTTGACAGAAAAGATTTGAAGGTTTTACTATGTATTTTACTTTCATTTGATTTAAGAATCCAAAGAGAAAATGTGAGTAATAAGAGTCAGCGGGTTCGCTCGGCTCCGAATATGGGGTCGGGTGCCCATCACACCCTGGTAAGATCAGGGTGTGACACAACACCTCCCCTGTAAATACGACACCCCGAGAATTTAACTCGGCCAATTTGTCAACACAATACCAACAACTAAACTAACAACATTCATAATCGATTCAAAACGTATTCTAGCATTAGCAATTCTCCTTTACACAACTCATCAACATTCCAAGCAATTGGTCATTTCACCCCAAAATCTTTCAATTACATTTGGAACACTAACAACACATTTTCTTCTTCCAAATTCATAAACTATATCAACAATTCCATACGTTAACATTATCATTTTCATCAACACAAGAGGCTATATTGAAATCATATTATCTTCTAAATCAGCCCATAACCAATTACAACTTCAATTGAATCATCAAACCTTTATTTTCATCACATAATTCACAATAAACAACAACCAAGTATTACATAAAATTAGTTCATCATGCCCCCCCCCCCAAAACAGCCCACACACGGCCACACACACAACACACCACGGCTCAACACTAACATTCAAAGTTTCATGATTTTCGTCCATTTCAACACACTACAACAATCACACAACAAGCTAAATACAATTAAGTCATCATTCATACATGTCACCACACCTACACGGCCAATTCCCAATTCTCACGGCTCAACTTCAATGTTCATGGTTTCATGATTTTTGTTCATTTTCACATACTACAATGTCCACAAACCATGCATAACACATGAGAATGAAGATTAAATCTTACCTTCTCCTCTCCACTTCTTCACTAGCTTAGACCCCTATTTTGCAAGAAAAGGTGTTTTGCATGCTCCGACAATTATTCCACGCTATTCTTCACCTTCTAAGGAGTTGGATTGCTTGAGGAAATTATTTTTTTCCTTCACTTGTTCTTGGTCTCTCTCTTGGTTGAGCTTGGCCGAATGGCCCTTCTAGTTCCTCTCCAACCTTCTTGAATTTTCCAAGTGACAAAATGATGAAGATGACTAATAAGTCATCTTTTGCTCTACATATATTAACCTTCCATGTGGCCATGGCCCACAACCCATGTGGCCGGCCACATGGCTCTTTCTTTTTTTTTTTTTTTGAATTTATAACTTTCTAGAATTAACTTTTGGCCCCCAAATTTCTTATGAGACATCTAACTTTCCATAACCCGCTTTTAATCCCAAATTCCATAATATCTCATGCTAATGAAATCATGGGCAACTCATGCCTTGAAATAAATCGTGGTTAAAATCTCTATCTCGTATCTCGGAATCCTCTTGTCCTTAACGTATCATAGTTAGCTCGACTTATCCCGACGTGCAAAAATGCGGGATATAACACCCTTCACTCAGGTTTTGCTTCCATTCCGACCACGCATCATGTGGCAGTCCTTACCAGAATATGCAGAGGTACTCAATTAGCCCAAAAATATCTTAGCATGGCTTCACTAATCCGCACGCTTCACTTAGTCGCCTCTTTTATCTCGCACCCGAGATCGGGATAGATACTTGGGTCAAACTATAGCTACATCCTATTGTCCATAAGTAAAACCCTATCTCGGTAACCTAGTTCAAACCATCTTTACACCTTCCTTAATGCACGAACCATTATCACCGTATTGGTATCACTAAATCTAGACTTTTCTTATTAGCTATTCTCGTTCAATTTGTATAAAATACATTTAATCTCACCACAGTCTCTTTCTCCCCTGATTCACCGTGTTCCACCTATTCCTTTCGTCCTAATATTCGCTTACGACCTACCCTTTGTACTCTCTTTTCTTCCTTCACTCACTCGTCTACTATACTTACTTTCTACTATTGAAGGCTTTTTCATTTTTTTTCCTTTTGCTTTCCATAAGGCGTAACATTATTAACGAATAACCTTATTGCCCACATCTCAGCTTTTAATCCAGCACAGTCGTATTTTCTTTCACAACGTCACTGTAAGTTACCCGCTGTCGTTCTTTTGTCGTATTCTTTCCCACAAATCTCCACTCTCTAATATCATATCGTTCAAGATCTCTCCACTATTAATTCCCAGCACGATAGCGTTACCTTCCACAGCGTCCTCGTAAGTTATTCGTCATTGTTTTCTTGTCGTATTCCCCTTCAAGCTCCCACTTTCCAAGGTCGTGTCATGTAAAATCCCTACGATTTATTTTCAGCACCCTCTCAATTGCCGTTCTAGCTTCTGCCCTTTTGTCGGCTTTGAATCTTACTAACTTGTCTCGGCAAGGGACCTTACCTGTGGCCCTAGTATCCATATACTATATCTATGGTGTTAATTGTCTACATCTGACACTTGCATTTTTTGCACCTGCTTCCCCCCTTTTGGGGTGTACTTACACTGTTAGCCAATTACGTTTGACCCTTCTGCCTGCGTCTTCCATTCCCGATCAGACCACACTTTTATTTCGACACTCCAATCCTCTTGCCTTTCGTCTGCTCACTTTGTTTCTGTCACGACCCGACTAGGGCCGCGACTGGTACCCGAGGCTGACCACTTAGCACCACTCATTCTATGTCTTATTCTGCCTTCACTCACAATCCTATCATTAATAATCATAGAAAATGATTTTCATTTAATACACATTAACCTTTATAACCATAGGCCCTTTAGGTTATCGAAATAATAGTATACAATTACTTACGTATACATGATGTCTATGGAACCATACTACCCACACATACGCAT
>NC_081343.1:18694246-18722054 GCF_029784015.1 Lycium ferocissimum
CCAAAAAATTAAAATTCTGATTTGCACTTTGGTCCTCGTAGGTACAAAATACGATCCGTAAATCAAAATACGGACCATAAACTAGTTTACGCCCAGGATTTCCTTCAGGAGTTGTTTAATTACAACCTCCTGAAATATGGACCGTATTTTGATTTACGGGCCATCTTTTGCATAGTCGTCTTTCAACTTCAAAAACTTCTACTTTGTGCCAAATGTCTAAATGATTAAATACGATTTGAAATACGGACCGTAAAGTGGAATACGGTCCATAAAAGTTGTTTGTATTTCACCATCTCCTTATGCCATTATTCTTTGTTACCTTATCCTAAGACGCCATGGAATACGGCTTGTATTTGAGAATACGGTCCGTATACTGAGTTTACGGTAAACTTCTGCACTTTAACTCTTTTCATTCCAAATCTTCTCTGTTACCTGAAAAGCACTAAAAACACATTAAATAGACACTAGCTTGTTTAAAAATAAGTAAAACTTCTCGTAAAAAGGCCCTGCATGTGCCATAAATTCCAGGCACATCAATGAGTCTTCTTCGGAAAAGGAGCCCCTGGCCAAAAGGACTAGACGAACCGAACCACCCCTTCACTTGCCTGTTCCATTGAGCAGGCAGATTTTAAAGAGATGTTCCTTGAAGAAGGGGTTACAGCAACGGCCGCCATGATGGCGGAGGACTCCGAATTTGGCCACCTTTCTATTCCCCAAAGGATGAGGAGGCCTTCCCGGTCCCCCTAAAGAGACCATGACGGTTCCAGGTCGAAGCTTGTGAAAGCCTTTCCTGCTCCCAACATCGATCCGACCAAGATGAGGTCAGCTACCATCACCGTCCCTAAGGGCACTAGCTTTTTATCCTGGCCTGTCGGGGTGGCCAGCTACCTCCAACCTCTTGTGTTGGAGTCCGACAAGGGGAAAATGGAAAGAGTGTCCTGGCAATGCCATTTCTTGAAAGCATGCATGCTATTAATCATGTGCGCGTTCCTTGTTTTTAAGAGTTGTGTTTGCTTTGAGTTCTCCTTTTGCAGTCTATCGTGCTGTCAAATGAGGATTTTATCCGGGCCATGAGGGAGGTGGATGATTTGCAAGGTCAGCTAGATGCCCAAGGCCGGGAAGTCGAGAAGTTCAAACTTCTCTTGCAGTAGAAAGAGGAACAGTTATAGCAAAACAGGGATCCTTTAGTCCTCAGCGCCGAGCTCGAAGAGGCAAAAAAAGAAAGCCTCCAAGAAAAATAAAGTCCTCGAGCTTCTTACCGAGAAGAATCAAGTCCTTGAGGCCGACCATGCTAGGCTTTTTCAGGAAGCCACCGCTTCGGCCAAGCAGATCGAGGAGCAAGGGGCCATAATTGCCAAGCTGAGGCAAGAGATTGAGTCTCTCAAGACCGAGGTCACCAACATCGGGGAAAGACTTGCCTAAGTTGAAGCTGAAAGGGCTTCCGAGAAAGAATTCTAAGTGTGGCTCAAGAGAAAGCAGAAAGTCGGTCCAAGGCCAACGAAGAGCTGAACGTTGAGCTTGAAACTTCTACTAATGCCCTTGAGAACTTGAGCCAAAGCAATTCCAAATTGTCGGCCCAGCTTCAGCAAACTTTGGCCGAATGGGATCAAGCCCGTGCTGATGTCAAAGTGGAAACAGCCCGGTCTGTGATAAAGGTTGAGCATATGAAATGGAATTCTTAGATGATAACTCTGGAAAAAGCTCAGGCTGGCCTTGATGGTATTGCTGCAAAAATCAAAGAGACGAAACCAGTGGAAGACAGTGCACTTAAGGCGCTCCTTGGAGATAGCTCGGAGGGTGATCCCGAAGGTTACGCTCTGTAGGTTCTGATTCATCTCCGGAGGACTAGATAGGCTTGTTAGAAAACCTCTATATTTTCTTTTGATTGTTTTATCAATTAATCAAGGTCAGTCTTCGGCTATAGGTCTATAAGATGGAAACTTTGGTTCGATCTTATTTTGTCAGTATCTATTTTTCAAGCATTCTCCTGCTTTCAATACTTAAATCGATATTTAATTGTCAATATTTGATCGAAGGGAGGTGAATCAACTTGGACTGATGTTTTTTCTGAATATGAACTAGGCTCGACCTTGAATAAACTTTTACTTTACTGGAAAGCTTTTGCTTTAATGGAACCAACTTTAACTTAAAATAAGCTAGCAGTGCACCGAGCCTTTTTCCTGCTGGCGATTATATATAAGCGTCTCATTTTTATGCTTGTGAATTCAGACGTCTCCGAATCGCATCGGGCATACTGGTAGAAGTTTTCAACCTTTTCAGACTTGGAAGTTTCAAGACTTAAGTCTTCAGGCTTATTTTACTTGAAACTTTAACGCCTTCGATTTGTTCGTCGGTCCCGTGACGGTAGTCCGTAATCGAGGGTAGCTCAGGAGTTTTGAAAATAAAATAACTCATATATGTGAAGTAAATATTAATGCAATGTTATAATTTATGCGGGTTTAAACTAAAGTGCTCTTCTCGTTACATATATTTGTATCGTACAAACGATTGAGGGGCAACCAATGTGTTTTTCTATTTTTGCCGTAGCAAATAAACTAATTGGGCACCCTTCATTTGATCGTTTGGTCCTTACAATAGATCCGAGTGCAGAAATTTCAAATACAAAAGGTTTGGCCTCATTGAGCTATCTCGAATCTCTTGAGGGTATGATAGTCCCCTAGTGTTTGCGTTCAAAGTATGAGAAGAGAGACACTATTCATTGATGCTGGGCAGTCCCCAGTCCCCAACGCTTGGCTGTTCTTCCATATGAAAGTAACACACCGTACATTTTTACCTTATTAAAAACCTTGCCGGAAAAACCACTTCGGGACAAAACCGAGCTAAGGGAAAAAGATGCAACACGTGTTTTTAGACCTTATTCTAACCTCTTAACTTTGCTCTAATTTGTTTCATCAAGGGTTAAGCGAGTAATTTTAAAGAATTCACGGAGGGTGAACGATTCATACCCTAGCAATGGTATCTTTTTAGGTGCGCCACGTTCCAATTATTTTGTAGCGGTTGGCCATCTTCTGGTTCTAATTGGTACGAGCCTTCATCGGTTATCTTGGTTACGCTATACGGTCCCTCCCAATTTGGACCCAGCTTTCCCTCGTAGGGATTCTTGGTGGGTAATGTGACCTTCTGTAGGACTATGTCCCCGACTTGGAAGTGTCGAAGATTTGCTCTTTTGTTTTAGTATCTTCCCATTCATTGCTTCTGTGTTGCTAAACGGACCAACATAGTTTCGCGAAGTTCATCCGTTAAGTCGAGCCTTATGGCCATGGCCTCATTGTTTGATTCTTCCATTGCATGCTGAAATCTTAAACTCGGCTCCCCAACTTCGACAGGAATTAAAGCCTCTGCACCATAGACAAATGAAAATGGTATTTCACTGGTGCTCGACCTTGAGGTCGTTCTGTAAGCCCAAAGTACTTCCGGCAAAACTTCTTTCCACCTGCCCGTGGACTCATCCAACCGTTTTCTTAGGTTCTGAATGATTGTTTTGTTTGTTGACTCTGCTCGCACTTGGATGATACAGATTTGACATTATATTTTTTATTTTCAAACCTTCAAGGAAATCATTGACTTTATTGCCTATGAATTGCCGGCCATTATCGCACTTGATTTTGGTTTGAATACCGAATCAACATATGATATGGTCCAAGATAAAGTTAATGACCTCCTTTTCTCTGACCTTTTTAAAGCTTGCACTTCAACCCACTTAGAAAAATAGTCAGTCATAAAAGGAATGAAACGAGCCTTACCTGGTGCCTAAGGTAAAGGGCCGACAGTGTGCATCCCCCATTCGTGAACGGCCATGGAGATAATACCAAGTGCATCAATTCCCCAAGTTAATGGATCATTGGAACATGCCCTTGGCATTAATTGTACTTCCGAATGATGCTCTTTATATTCACTTCCCTATGATCCCAATAATAACTGGCCTAAATTAACTTTCGAACCAACTGTTCTTCTCTGGAGTGGTTACCACAAGTCCCCTCACGGACTTCGTACATGATGTAATCGGTATCTCCGGGCCCCAACCATCTATCCAAAGGGTCGTAAAATGATCATCGATATAATTTTCCTTCGACCAAGCAATGCCTTGCCGCTTTGGTCAGAAGAGCCCTAGATTCCTCAGGATCCGTGGGCAGTTTCCCCTCTTCGAGATAATCAATATATTTGTTGTGCCAGTTCTAAGTCAAGCTAGTTATGTCTATCTCGGCATGGTTGCTTTCCCCCGCTGAGTTCATCAGTTGAACGACTATTCCTGAATTAAATTTCTCCGCTCCTGTTGAGGACCCCAAGTTGGCCAATGCATCAGCTTCATTGTTCTGCTCCCTCGGGACATGCTGCATTATCCATTCTTTGAACCGATGTAATATTAATTAAGTTTTCTCCATGTACTTCTGCATTCTTTCATCTTTCACTTCGAAGACCCCATTTACTTGATTGACGACCAAAAGTGAGTTGCATTTTGCTTCAATGATTCCAGCTCTGAAACCCCTAGCCAACTCTAAACCTGCAATCATAGCCTCACACCCCAACCTTATTAGGGTGTGATGGGCACCCGACCCCATATACGGGGGTCGAGCGAACCCTCGGACTCGACTTCATACATATTCTTTCGAATTTCCAAATCGGATCACATGGAACATACGAAGGATTTTCAAAAGAACCGAGAAACGTACGTCGTCTTAGGCGGCCCGTGTATCAACATATCAAACATATCACATCAAATCCGTAGGCGGGCGGAATGTACATCGCCCGAACGTACATACGGATACGAACATATAGGCCATTTAGGCCACCATAGCAAAAACGGGCCGCTTCGGACACGGATCTCGGACCGGACCAAACAAAATCAGTGGACAAATGAAGCCGCTTACGATCCGACATTCGGGACCCACGACTACGTCCGCAAAGTCTCTAACACAAATCGAAAGCACAACATATGAATACTCGGACTCGGCGGCACTCCGAGAAAGGTGGAGCTCGCCAATTCCGGCCCAAGCACCTCTCTAGCGAGTCTCCCCGATCGGTAGTGCGTACCGCGTGGCATGAAACGCAGCCCCCGGAGACAGGGGTCAGTACGGAATATGTACTGAGTATGTAAAGCAGAAATACAGAACCATAGGAACAAAGTACAGAAAGTAGATGTAATATGCAAAGTATCAAAATGTATAGTTAAAATGCAAATCATGCATAGGCTCTTAGAACGGTGGTCGCCCGCCTGTCGTTGGCGCCACGCCACGCATCACACCGAAGATTTCATATCTCCGTAACCCGACATATCCCCGTAACACAACATAGCCAACCATAACGCCATAACACAACATCACACCAAACGGAACCCGGCCCTCTGGAGAGGAGCTCGGTGAACCGTAACACAGCATCACACCGGAATTTATCATGTTGCGCACGAGCATAACCGGCCCGGGACTCGGTGAACGAGGTAACGACCATAAGCACGAGCGAGTCGTGAGCAACCAAATGCATAAAATCATAATCATAAGTTATCAAATAAGTAAGAAATCCATATGCGGAAGTCAAGACGAAAATAGTACAAAGTTTTTCTCAAAAGTCATTAAGGGTAGCATAGAAGAGCCGCGGGCCCCACGGACGGGTTCCGACCCCGACTATGATAGTTAGGGGAAAGTTATGTCTTATAAACTTACCTAATATGTTTTGGGGCATTCCGAGCTCGTATGCAAAAGTTACGGACGTTTGAAGTTCGGGACCTTTTTGTAGTCAAAATTCTTTATAAGACCTTTGAAATTCAATCTTTTGAAAACATGAAAGTCTTATTTTGGTCCCATCAAAGAGTAGATCTTAAGGAACGAACAAAGTACATACTTAAGCTCGGATTCTAAGAGTGGAATTTCCCCGAGACACGGGTCATAGCCTAGTAGTACTAAGACATGCCAAAAGGAATAAAGGGTAAGCCTTACATACCTGTGCCGCGACCAATTAGTTATGCTTATTTGTCCAAACTTGTCAATCTACACACAAAAGAATTCACATAATCATTTAGTCCATTGTTCCTCACTTGTTCCAACTTTTCAGATAAATTCACTTATATTCTGCCGGAATTTCGGCAGCACCTCCCCTGTAAATGCACCATCCCCGAGATGTGGCTCGGCCCCAAATCAACAATAACAAACCCGAGAATTCAACTCGGCCAAACCAACAACAATACTATCAATATCCAATTCAATTCTATTCAATTCAATTCAATTTAATTCACATAATGTCCCAACAACTTAATCTACATACTACTTCATCCGATACCTTCAACTTCGATCACAACCATACATTTCATTATCATCTATATTCATTAACTTCAACCACATTCTTCATTCAACGTCACATAATCCATAGCGACAACACTAGAACATCGAATTACATCAATTGACACTAACTTACCAAAACACCTATTTTAACCATAATCATTCCTTACATGTCTTTATGCAATTTCATCCATCTCTATACAATATAACAACAACATAACAACCAAAGTACTAATTAGAATTGCTTCATTTCCTTCTACACCACACAAGGACCACACGGCCAACACCATAAACACCCAACTCATGGTTTTCATTCATTTTACATTATGGAATTCACAACACAACAATCAAACTTCTAAAATAAAATTAATTCATCATTTCTACACAACACCTACTCCATTCGGCCAACACCATGCATGCACATACTTTATGAATTTCATTCATTTCTTCAACTTACAACATATATGAACCATCCACAACACTTAAAAAAAGATGAAATCTTACCTTTCCTTCAACTTCCCACTTGGTGTAGGATTGGTGCATGACACCAAACATCCTTCTACTTGCTTCAATACTTGCACCATGTTGTAGAGGATCTTCAATTTGATAGGAAAACTAAGAAGAAAAATATTTTTCTTGCTCTCTTCCTCAAGACACCCATTCGGCCAAGGCATGGCCGAATGGTTCTCCCATTTTTTTTCTTTCTTTCTTTCTTGCTTTCTTTCTCTCTTTGCTAAAATATGACTACCCCTCTCTTATATATATACATATTGCATGCATGTGAGGGGCACATGCCCCCTCTCTAGATTTTTCTTTTCTTTTCCCTTTCTTTTATTTTCTAGAATTTTCTTATTTTGTCATCCTTTTTCCATATTTTTGCATGTGCATTTTTGCATGGCTTTCACTAGAAGAAATATGAACACATGGCCCTTCTCTTGAATACCTTGTGAAATTACCGTTTTGCCCCTCGACTTTCTTTAATATTACCATATTGCCCCTAGCCTTCCGCACTAATTCCACGACCCCTTTTACGAATTTCTCTTTGTGGCCTTAACCTTTCACAATATTTACATACTAATAATAGTCATAAATAATATTTATACAACTCGTCCATTAAAATAATTTTTGAAAATGTCTCGCCCTCAACTTTCCACGACGACCTTGGAATTTCCAAACGTACAATATACGGGCTATAACATCCTCCCCCCCTTTAGAACATTCGTCCTCGAATGTTCAGCTGATCTTATGAGGTGTTATAGCACTTCGGGAGGGGGTTCCTTTATAGTTGCCCTTTTCTTCATGTCCATTCCATATCTGTTGTCCTACTTCCCTTACTATCAAAGTCCTGGATCCTTACATGAGTCCTCATTTCGTGTCATGCGTTTATTTTACGGCTGCTCTTTCCATTATGCCCGTTCCTTAACCTTTGCCTCGTTTTCCTTACAATCGAACTCCTTGACCTTTTTCATGAGTCCTTGTTTGATATCAGGGGTTTTCTAATTTACTGGACCAACGCATTACCCTTGTCTTTCTCAGACCATCTCTTTTCTGTTACTGTTCACCGCCACACCTTAACGGGGACCATGTTTGAGTACACAATCTTTACTTAACGATCCAATGCGGCTGTAGGCTATTCCTTCATCCTCAGGTCTATCTCTTAATATACTCGTTGTTATGTCCCAAGTATTCTTGCGGCACACCGACATATTTTTGTACTCCGATTCCAAGCTAATAGATTTCCCTTTCGGGTACTTGATAGTGTTGCGATTCCTTTTTAGGTCTAATATAATATGGTCTCCCCCCCTTTTAGGGGCTCCTTATACCACCAATCTTTCTATGAAGTCTTCGTTTATACCTTGTTTCTCATCTTTCTTCTAACTCCATGCCTAGCATCCCGAAACTTTCTTATCCTAAGTTTTCTTTTACCTTCCATCTATGTCATCCTTTTGTCCACATTCCCATCCACTATTCGTCCTTTCACTTCCTTAGTACGCTTGTTCGTAATTCTTCCTTGACTGCGCATTTGTGATGTAGCTGTGTATCCATATCTCTCCTTATCCTGGTTACTATTCCTTTAGTCTTGCTTATCAAAATCGGTCCTCAAGCCTTGTACACTCCTTTCCTGTCTCTTTTTATCATACTCTATCCCTCTTCACATGCCTACTTTGAGTCCTTACCCAAACAATCTTGCGCTTTGCCGGTAATTTCTCTCTCGGGAGCCTCCTTTACCGAGGTTTCTTACCTTTCTCTTTCTTCCGTCACTTTGATCTCTTCGTTTTCCATTTACTCACTCTTTTTCTTTTCCAAATATCGTTATACTAGAATTTCCAATCCCAGCCTGTAGTAAAATAATAACAGCTTACTTTGCAACACTTGCACCATTTACTCTTGCTGTCACTCGATCTTCGGTACTCTTGCTCGGTTGGTGCCTTTTGTACCATAGCTTCGGTTGCTGGGACTCGCATGTCCACCAATACAATCATATATAGGATATTCTACACCTTCATATATATATATATATATATATATATATATATATATATATATATAATTACTACCAGCTAACCCACAAAATGCTTCCAAACACTGTTCAAGCCTATCCTACTCTCCCGGGTTGTGATACACTTTTTGTCTCCTTACCGAGCTAGTCTGCCTCGTCTAAGGTTTCTAGCCATTCCATACACTCTGGTTTTCCTTAGGTTACTCTAATCTCTCATTCGTCTCCTATACTTAAATTTATGGAATTCCTTCATACTTCCCAGGGGGGTCACCCATCCTCCCACCTGAGCACGCTTAACTTAGAAACTTCGACAGAATCTGGTACCCTAATACTGGTATAATCGCGTTCACTTCCACACATGACCTTTATCACGTAATTTGGGACTAGTCGAGACCTTACAAATTCCGGGACACCCTCGTAACACATCTTTTCTTCTACAATTACCATTTTACCCTTTTCGGCCCTTAGTGTCCACCTTTTACTTTCGTGTGTAACTACTTTTCATCCTAGATTCCCAGACCCCTGATGATAACAGATACACCTTCGTTGCCCTTACTTCATAAATGTCCGGATATCGGTCCGTTCGAATTTCCTACTCACCGCCTTTACATAATAATCTGTAGCAAAATCTATTTTCAACTTTTTGAATCCTCCATCAGACTTTGTTTCTCTCATACTATCCTCTCGTACACAGGAAATATCAATAACACCTTATAGAACATACAGCTATGTCACATTCTGGCCATCCGGAACTGCCAATTCCAGGTAGCAGGTCAAATACGTCAATACTTACCCTTATGACTTTTCATGTCGCCACTTACCTCTTCCGTCATATGTAAGGCTTACATAAGGATTTCAGTTCCTACGGCTTGGCTCTATGGCACGATCTAGGACAGAAGGAAGGTCAACAATCCCTAGATGCCCCGTAGCCTCCTGTTTATAAATGTGGCCGGCTTCACACCATAAACAGGACTCTACTGGACACGACTTTGCAGACAACCCCACGGACAGACCTCGCTCTGATACCACTTTGTCACACCCCAACCTTATTAGGGTGTGATGGGCACCCGACCCCATATACGGGGTCGAGCGAACCCTCGGACTCTGACTTCATACCTATTCTTTTCGAATTTCCAAATCAGATCACATGGAACATACAGAAGGATTTTCAAAAGAACTGAGAACAGACGTCGTCTTAGGCGGCCCGTGTATCGAACATATCAAACATATCACATCAAATCCGTAGGCAGGCGGAATGTACATCGCCTGAACGTACATACAGATACGAACATATAGGCCATTTAGGCCACCATAGCAAACTGGGCCGCTTCAGACACAGATCTCAGACCAGACCAAACAAAATCTGTGGACAAATGAAGCCGCTTACGATCTGACACTCGGTATCCACGACTCTGTCTGCAAAGTCTCTAACACAAATCAGGAAGCACAACATATGAATACTCAGACTCGGCGGCACTCCGGAGAAAGGTGGAGCTCGCCAATTCCGCTGAAGCACCTCCTAGCAGAGTCTCTCCGATCGGTAGTGCGTGCACCGCGTGGCATGAAACGCGGCCCCGAGACGGGGGGTCGGTACGGAATATGTACGAGTATGTAAAGCAGAAATACAGAACCATAGGAACAAAGTACAGAAAGTAGATGTAATATGCAAAGTATCAAAATGTATAGTTAAAATGCAAATCATGCATAGGCTCTTAGAACGGTGGTCGCCCGCCTGTCGTTGGCGCCACGCCACAGCATCACACCAGAAGATTTCATATCTCCGTAACCCGACATATCCCCGTAACACAACATAGCCAACCATAACGCCATAACACAGCATCACACCAAACGGAACCCGGCCCTCTGGAGAGGAGCTCGGTGAACCGTAACACAGCATCACACCGGAATTTATCATGTTGCGCACGAGCATAACCGGCCCGGGACTCGGTGAACGAGGTAACGACCATAAGCACGAGCAGAGTCGTGAGCAACCAAATGCATAAAATCATAATCATAAGTTATCAAATAAGTAAGAAATCCATATGCGGAAGTCAAGACGAAAATAGTACAAAGTTTTTCTCAAAAGTCATTAAGGGTAGCATAGAAGAGCCGCGGGCCCCACGGACGGGTTCCGACCCCCATCCGGGCCCGACTATGATAGTTAGGGGAAAGTTATGTCTTATAAACTTACCTAATATGTTTTGGGGCATTCCGAGCTCGTATGCAAAAGTTACGGACGTTTGAAGTTCGGGACCCTTTTGTAGTCAAAATTCTTTATAAGACCTTTGAAATTCAATCTTTTGAAAACATGAAAGTCTTATTTTGGTCCCATCAAAGAGTAGATCTTAAGGAACGAACAAAGTACATACTTAAGCTCGGATTCTAAGAGTGGAATTTCCCCGAGACACGGGTCATAGCCTAGTAGTACTAAGACATGCCAAAAGGAATAAAGGGTAAGCCTTACATACCTGTGCCGCGACCAATTAGTTATGCTTATTTGTCCAAACTTGTCAATCTACACACAAAAGAATTCACATAATCATTTAGTCCATTGTTCCTCACTTGTTCCAACTTTTCAGATAAATTCACTTATATTCTACGGAATTTCGGCAAACACCTCCCCTGTAAATGCACCATCCCCGAGATGTGGCTCGGCCCCAAATCAACAATAACAAACCCGAGAATTCAACTCGGCCAAACCAACAACAATACTATCAATATCCAATTCAATTCTATTCAATTCAATTCAATTTAATTCACATAATGTCCCAACAACTTAATCTACATACTACTTCATCCGATACCTTCAACTTCGATCACAACCATACATTTCATTATCATCTATATTCATTAACTTCAACCACATTCTTCATTCAACGTCACATAATCCATAGCGACAACGACTAGAACATCGAATTACATCAATTGACACTAACTTACCAAAACACCTATTTTAACCATAATCATTCCTTACATGTCTTTATGCAATTTCATCCATCTCTATACAATATAACAACAACATAACAACCAAAGTACTAATTAGAATTGCTTCATTTCCTTCTACACCACACAAGGACCACACGGCCAACACCATAAACACCCAACTCATGGTTTTCATTCATTTTACATTATGGAATTCACAACACAACAATCAAACTTCTAAAATAAAATTAATTCATCATTTCTACACAACACCTACTCCATTCGGCCAACACCATGCATGCACATACTTTATGAATTTCATTCATTTCTTCAACTTACAACATATATGAACCATCCACAACACTCAAAAGAGATGAAATCTTACCTTTCCTTCAACTTCCCACTTGGTGTAGGATTGGTGCATGACACCAAACATCCTTCTACTTGCTTCAATACTTGCACCATGTTGTAGAGGATCTTCAATTTGATAGGAAAACTAAGAAGAAAAATATTTTTCTTGCTCTCTTCCTCAAGACACCCATTCGGCCAAGGCATGGCCGAATGGTTCTCCCATTTTTTTTTTCTTTCTTTCTTTCTTGCTTTCTTTCTCTCTTTGCTAAAATATGACTACCCCTCTCTTATATATATACATATTGCATGCATGTGAGGGGCACATGCCCCCTCTCTAGATTTTTCTTTTCTTTTCCTTTCTTTTATTTTCTAGAATTTTCTTATTTTGTCATCCTTTTTCCATATTTTTGCATGTGCATTTTTGCATGGCTTTCACTAGAAGAAATATGAACACATGGCCCTTCTCTTGAATACCTTGTGAAATTACCGTTTTGCCCCTCGACTTTCTTTAATATTACCATATTGCCCCTAGCCTTCCGCACTAATTCCACGACCCCTTTTACGAATTTCTCTTTGTGGCCTTAACCTTTCACAATATTTACATACTAATAATAGTCATAAATAATATTTATACAACTCGTCCATTAAAATAATTTTTGAAAATGTCTCGCCCTCAACTTTCCACGACGACCTTGGAATTTCCAAACGTACAATATAATAAAGTAGAAATCTCCCTAAAACATTATTCCAAATCAACCCTCAAGGCAGCCATGACAACAAGTCAGCCCATACCTCTTATAACATGTTTGTTACACCCCTTGTTTCTATCATAGTAAGACTTATGATTTCCTAGTTGAGAATGCCTTGGTAATTGAGACCCGAGCCTGAGTTTTAGAGATAAAAAAGTGTTTTACCCCGTGTGAAATGGTACCAGCAGGCATTCCTATTAATTTACCGGATTAGGAGTTGAGCGAATTGAATCGACGCGATCTGAACTGAACTAGAAAATCAGCAAGACACCAGTAGTGATTGACGGGTCGTCGAACCTATCGACGGGTGATCGTTGTGCGACGTTGACAGGGTTTTACAACCATGCATTCTGCAGGCGCAGGATGACGAGCACGTCGACGGACAGTCGACACGTCGATGGGTTGTCGACCCGATCGTCGAACCGGACCACTGAAGCATTTAATTCTCCAAGTAGAAAAACATGGTCCATGACTTTATGTCTTATTTCTCTCATTACCAGATCAGAAACCCTAGTATTTGTCTCTCCCAACAATTATGGCATATTAGTGAAGATTTGACAAGACTCGGACCCCATAAACCCGAGCTTGTGAAGAAGAAGGTTATTTCTAGGGTTTCTCCAAGAATTAGAAGCTTAGGGAGTTGAAGTTAAAGTGATTCTTGGGATTCTTGACCCCTCAAGGTATGTAAATGCTTCCTACCTTTATATTTAAGTTGAATACCGAGAGTTTTAGTGATTGTAGGTAAAGAGAAGGTATTTGTGAGAGTGATAGATTGATGAAGGGCAAGGTAGTGACATGAGGCTATTTTAAGAAATGATTAGGAATGGATTTACATGTATTTTGATACGTATAGTTGTTATCATTGTATTGTGTGAATTGTAGTTGATATTGGATTGAATGAGAAGTTGAAGAGTGGTAAGCTTATAAAGGGATGGTTGTCTATAGTTTATTAAGTTTTATATGTGCTTGAGGATGATTAGTAAGCAAGGCAAGTACCCTAATTAAGACTTATGTTACCTTAATTGTAGACTTACAAGTTCAAGAGGTAGGAGTTGGGCGACTTGATATACGTCAAGGTATGTTAAGGCTTTTCGTTTCTTTCACTTGGCATGACCCTATGATATGAACCAATAAACGAGTCAGAGAGTTTCCGTATTACTCTATTCTTGCGAGCACTAAGAGAAATACAGTTTTAATTTTTCCATATCCCGGCTATGTTATTTCCCCATGTACAGATCTTGTGATTTTTGTCCTAGTAGTACGAGTTCAGTAAGGCCCATGAGAGGCCAATTGGTCATTATATTGTTTGAAAATCATGTTGTTCAGTTTTATTTGTGCTATGCATTCACTTTCTATTCTCAGAGGTACATGAGAAAGGCACAGTTGACAGAGGGTGAAGGTGTGACCTGCGATATTATATTTCATATGTGAAAGGAACGCTTGACAGAGGGTGAAGGTGTGGCCTATGAGTGGTCCATGAGTAGCCTATGATGTAGCAGTATAAACATGAGAAAGGCACACTTGACAGGGGGTGAAAATGTGGCCTGTGATGTGACAATGAGGCATGTACCTACTATATATATATATATATATATATATATATGCATATCTATACTTTCGACATACGATTCGATTAGTTGCGGACAGATACTAGTTCATACAGATTCATGCAGATAGTCATTTCAGCTTATGAGTCAGATCTTATTCATGATTTCTATATATATGTTCATACTTGTTGTCTTTAGGCCTTACATATTCAGTACATTATCCGTACTGACTCCCCATTGCTCGGGGGGCTGCGTTCATGCCTGCAAGTACAGGTAGACAGGGAGGTGGTCTAGCTTAGTAGGACCTTTATCCAGCAGAGATCAGTGCACTCCATTCGATCCGGAGTTGTAGTCTATTTTTGGTAGGCCATCCTTTTGAGATGTATATAGATGGGTATGACGGGGCCCTGTCCCATCCTTTCTGTAGCTTTCATTCCAATAGAGGTCTATAGATAGTTGTATGTAGTAGTCAGATAATGTAGCCTTGTCGACTTCTATGCCTTTGTGTACTGTTTATGTAGCAGCCTAGCTGGCTTGCACTGTTCTTTCGCATGTTATGTATGTATATGCAGATTGTATAAGGTCTTTATGTTCCCTTTTTATGAGATCAGTTTATGCCATTGTGGGCCCTTGATGATTAGTAAGATGCAGTTATGAGAATAGGGGCGTTTGGTCACTAGAGATCAGACTCTCGTCATGGCTCATCGGTTTGGGTCGTGACAGAAGTGGTATCAGAGCAGTTCCGTCCTAGGATTGTCAACAGACCGTGTCTACTAGAGTCTTGTTTATGGGTGTGTTGTGCACCACACTTTTAAATGGGATGCTACTGGACATTTAGGATAATGTCATTCTTTCTCTCCTAGATTGTGCGATAGAGCCATGTGTTAGGCGTTCGCTTTCTGATGAATTGTTATGACTTCAGCAATGCCTCCCAAGAAAGCTACAGCTGCCCAGAAAGGCAAGAAAGCCATAGGAGAGGCCACTAGCCGTACTCGGCAGGCCAGTAGGGCTTAGGATGAGATTTAGAGCGAGAGCCTATCTGAGACATCGCATACACCGTCTCCAGCACCCGTCCCAGTTTCTCAGCCAGATGCACCAGTTCAGGATGTGCGGGATGCTGTTCAGTTATTGACCAGATTAGTAGCTGCTCAGGCTCAGCGGTAGGGAGCCGGTAGTTCGAGGGTTAAGACTTTCCTCGAGTTAGATCCTCCAGAATTTTCAGTGATAAAGCAGAATATAGATCCCCAGGATTTCATTGATGGTATGCAGAGGACTTTGAGGGTGATGGATGCAAGTGAGGTTGAGTCGGTGGAGTTAGCTTCGTATAGACTGTGTGATATTGCAGTGCAGTGGTATCAAACTTGAGAGTTATCTAGAGGAGAGAATGCTCCTCCAGTACGTTTGGCGAGAGTTCGCAGATGCTTTTATTCACCATTATTTGCCTCCTGAGGTCAGGCGAGCCCGAGCAGACAAATTTCTACGTATTGAGTAGGGCAACATGAGTGCCCAAGAGTACTGTATGTATTTCGATTCTATGGCTAGATATGCCCCGTTCACGATGGCTGAGATGGAGGACAGAGTTCACCGTTTTGTGGTTGGTTTAGGGCCACATTTGATAGATGCTTGTACGACTGCTGCATTACAGCTAGGCATGGATATCTCCCGTATGCAGGCATATACACAGAATCTGCAAGATCACAAGTGTCAGAGGGGGCAGAGCGTGACCGTGACCGAGGCCATGGTAAGAGGGCTAGATCTTTCGACATTGGAAGTGAGTCCAGGGGAGGACAGAGGCAGCAACATTCCCAGTATTCATATCATTCGGTAGGGAGTGCACCTCCGCGATTTTCAGGCTCGAGGTTTGATCGGTCTTCTTATTCTGGAGCGGCCCAGAGTTCTAAAGCATCAGGCTCCCAGTATAGATCAGAGTCAGGACAGATGAGGCCACCTATGCCATGGTGTGCCCAGTGTGGTAGGTTACATATCGGGCAGTGCCGATTGGGATCGAATGCCTGTTATTTTTATGGCCGACCAGGTCATGTGATGAGGAATTATCCGTCAGGAGGTGGCATGGGCACTATTCAGCCTACAGGGTCCACAACTGGTTTTTCTCTTGCAGTGTGCCCTTCGAGGTAAGATTTTCAGTCACTGACAGGACGAGGTAGGGGGAGGAGTGAAGCGTCCAGCTCGAGCGGTCCTCAGCACCGCGTATATGCACTAGCTGGTAGGCAGGACCGCAAGACGTCTCCTTATATTATTACAGGTATATTATCGGTTTCCTCCCATGATGTCTATGCACTGATTGATCCAGGTTCCACTTTATCATATGTTACTCCATTTGTTGCTTGTAAGTTTGGGATAGAGCCCATGTTGATTAGACCTTTTGAGGTGTCTACACCAGTTGGTGATCCAGTCATAGCTAGGCGAGTATATTAAGATCGTGTGGTTATAGTTTGTGATCGCCACACTGTAGAAGATTTGATTGAGCTAGAGATGATTAATTTCAACGTTATTATGGGTATGGATTGGTTGGCTTCCTGTTACGCTAATGTTGATTGTAGAACAAAGATAGTTCGATTTCAGTTCCCCGGTAAGCCAGTCCTAGAGTGGAAGGGTAATGCTGCTTCACCGAGGGGCAGGTTTATTTCCTACCTTAAGGCAGAGAAGATGATCAGAAAAGGGTATATTTTTCACTTAGTTCGAGTTCAAGTTGTGCAAGCAGAGTCGCCGACTCTTCAATCTGTTCCTGTGGTTAATGAGTTCCCAGAAGTGCTTCCAGATGAGCTTCCTGGCATTCCCCCTGAGAGGGAGATTGATTTTGCTATTGACCTATTTCCAGACACTCAGCCAATATCTATCCCTCCTTATAGGATGGCACCTGCGGAGTTGAAGGAATTGAAGGAGCGATTGAAAGATTTGCTTGAGAAGGGCTTTATCGAGCCTAGTACATCACCGTGGGGAGCGCCGGTGCTATTTGTAAGAAAGAAGGATGGCTCTTTGCGAATGTGTATTGATTATAGGCAGTTGAATAAAGTGACTGTAAAGAATAAGTATCCGCTCCCGAGGATCGATGATTTATTTGATCAGTTGCAAGGCGCCAAGTATTTCTCAAAGATAGACTTGAGGTCAGGATACCACCAGGTTAGAGTGAAGGAAGAAGACACTCCGAAGACAACATTTCGGACTAGATATGGCCACTATGAGTTCCGTGTTATTCGTTCGGGCTAACTAACGCCCCAGCTGTATTCATGGATTTTATGAATAGTGTATTCAGGCCCTTTCTAGATTTGTTCGTGATTGTGTTCATAGATGATATTTTGGTTTATTCGCCGTCATAGGCCAATCATGCAGAACATCTGCGGACAGTGCTCGGAATTCTTCGAGGCAAGGAGTGGTATGCCAAGTTTTCGAAGTGTGAGTTCTGGTTGAACTCTGTGGCTTTTCTGGGTAACATTATTTCAGAGGAAGACATTAGAGTGGATGCCCAGAAGATTGAGGCTGTGAAGAATTGGTCAAGGCCCACGACACCAACGGAGATACGTAGTTTCTTGGGCTTGGCAGGTTATTATAGAAGGTTCGTAGAGGAATTTTCTTCTCTTTCAGCCCCATTGACTAAATTGATTCAGAAATCAGCTAAGTTCCAATGGACAGATGCTTGTGAACAAAGTTTCAGTCATTGAAGGATAAGTTAACTTCAGCAACAGTTTTGACTCTCCCAGAAGGAGCAGATGGCTAAGTGGTATATTGTGATGCTTCAGGTGTTGGATTGGGCTATGTGCTTATGCAGCATGGTAAGGTTGTCGCTTATGCTTCTAGACAGTTGAAGAAGCACGAGAAGAATTATCCAACCCATGATCTTGAGTTAGCGACAGTGATTCATGCCTTGAAGATATGGAGGCACTACATATAAGGTGTTCATGTTGATATACGTCGATCATAAAATCCTCCAGTATATCTTTACGCAGAAGGATTTGAACTTGCGTCAGAGACGATGGTTAGAGAGGTTAAAAGATTATGATGTGGATATTCTGTACCATCCCGGGAAGGCTAATGTAGTAGCCGATGCCCTCAGTCGTAAATCTATGGGTAGCTTGTCTCACGTGTCACCAGAGAGAAGAGGAATAGTCTTTGAGGTTCATCGGTTGGCTAGCCTCGAAGTTTGATTGCTAGATTCAGGTGATGCAGGAGTTACTGTTCAAGACACAGCGATATCATTCCTTGATAGGGATGACTATGGAGAGTGACTAATGCAAATATGTGAAAAGGTGCCATCAATGCCAGATCCATAGTGATCTGATCAAGGTCCCTCCAGGTAAGCTTTGGTAAGCTTACTGTTATGAGCTCACTATGGCCTTTCGTCGCTTGGGGCATGGATGTTATTTAACCCATTGACCTGCAGCCTCGAATGGCCACCGGTTTATGTTGGTTGCTATTGACTATTTCACCAAGTGGGTGGAAGTAACGTCTCACGAATCAGTAACAAAGAAAGTGGTGGCGGACTTTGTACGAAACCACTTCATATGCAGATTCGGTGTGCCTGAGTCCATCATAACAGAGAATGGACCAAATCTGAATAGCCACCTGATGAAGGATATCTGTGAACAATTCAAGATCATCTATCGAAATTCAACAGCTTACCGGCCACAAATGAACAGAGCCATAGAAGCAGCCAACAAAAATATCAAGAGGATATTGAGGAAAATGACTGATAATCATAAAGGTTGGCACGAGCAGTTGCCTTACACTTTACTGGGATACTGTACCACGGCCAGAACTTCAATGGGAGCAACTCCATACTTGCTGGTCTATGGAACTGAAGCAGTCGTACCCACTGAAGTTGAGATACTTTCCCTGAGAATCATTCAGGAAGCGAAATTGGACAATGTTGAATAGGTCCAAGCTCGATGCGAACAATTAGTGTTAATTGATGAGAAAAGGATGGTTGCCGTATGCCACGGTCAATTGTACCAGCAAAGGATGGCAAGAGCTTTCAACAAAGAAGCCAGAACCAGACTCTTTCAGATCGGGCAACTGGTACTCAAAAGGATCTTTTCGCACCAAGATGAATACAAGGGGAAATTTGCTCCCAACTGGAAAGGGCCTTACATAATCCGCAAAGTACTCTCCAGAGGAGTTGTAGTATTGGTAGAAATAGACGGTCAAGAGTGGCCAAAGCCGATCAACCCAGATGCAATCGAGCACTACTATGCCTGAAGAAGGAGCTTCTCAGTTTGTAATAGTACTCTTTGCTTGTAATCGTTATTCTATTTTGCTTGTATTAGTTATTCCTTTTTCTTGTAATCGGTTTGTAATAGACAGGCTAAACAAAACACCATTTGTAATATGAACTATGCAATGACCTGATTTCCCCATAGTGGGATATGTAGGCAGTCTATTTGAGACCTGTTCGCTTTATTAATAAAACCCAAAGTCCATTTATTTTGTTTCTGAACTACGTTCGACCTGAAGTCCTGCTGCGACAGGATACGTAATCTCTCTTTGAGCTCGATTGCATAAAAAAACCCAAGAAAACCCCTAGGGAGCCATAGAGATAGGACTTCATAAAGAAGCAGGGACTGTTGCACTCCCAACTGGGGCAGAATTTTTGAGAAGATCTCAAAAATTCGCACCGTCAAGCCACTACAGAAATTCAGCTAAACCAGGACTCTAAACTGGAACGGAAATTTTGAGAAGACCTCAAAATTTCCCGAAAGATTCGGCATACGAATTGATAGATCGAAATTTAAACTGGGGAAGAATTTTTTAGAAAAGGTATCAAAAATTCCGCATAAAGAAGGAAAAACCCCAGTTACGGAAGAAAGGGTCTCCCTCAATTCAAAGCGCATGTCATGACAATTAAGAATGCTTTTATTTTTCCATAAAATAGATACCTTATGGTAGCGTTAAAAAATAATTT
Source organism: Lycium ferocissimum (assembly GCF_029784015.1). NCBI lineage: Eukaryota > Viridiplantae > Streptophyta > Magnoliopsida > Solanales > Solanaceae > Lycium > Lycium ferocissimum. The sequence continues at coordinate 18,714,523 of NC_081343.1, forward strand.
TTCTACATAAAAAATAGGTTTATCTTTTGAATATGGGAGCTGAAGGGGTTTCGGGTCCAGAAAGCCGAGGATGCGACAGCGCCGGCGGCACGGATCAACTTAAATAGGAAAAAACTAACCCATTTCTAATGCACATCCCTAATACGTCGGAAGACGATCCTTTTTCCAACCTTGCTCCAAGTGCAGGAAACGCTTCAGGAAAGAACGCCCAGACCGCTGTTGAGATCCGGCTTTCGGAGTAGTTGTCCAGCCACGAGGGCTGTGAAAGATTTTAACTACCACCAAGGACAAAAGCCATAAATGATAAGAAAATTAGAATACCGTGAGGGTTAAGCATCCAACCACGAAGGCTATAAAAGATCAAAGGCCATAAAGGCAAAATGTCAAGCCACGAGGGCTATAAGGCTTTGAATGCCAGAAAGGTTAAATATCTAGCCATAAGGGCTATGAAAGATTCTGAACGCCAACAGGGAAAAATATTAAGCCCCAATTACTGCAGAGTGCTTGAAAATTGTCACATTGGCAAATGTCTGGCCAAAAGGGTCATGGTAAAACAATACAGCACATCCGACCTAAAGGATCATAGCCAGGATAAAGGACGAAAGAAAGACGATTTAGGCGAAGGGGCCATGTATGTCATTCGCATCACTTTTTCTTATTTTTCCAAGAGGGCCATTGCATGTTTATTTTCCTGCTGCCGAGAGGGCCATTCATACAAACATGCCAAGAGGTCAATTGCACGTTTATTTTCCTGTTACTGAGAGGGCCATTCATTATAACATGCCAAGAGGGTCATTCATACAAACTACCAAGAAGGCTATTCATACAAACATGCCAAGAGGGTCATTCATACAAACATGTCAAGAGGGCCATTCGTACAAACATGCCAAGAGGGCCATTCATACGAACATGCCACGAGGCCCACTCATACGAACATGCGAAGAGGGCCATTCATAAAAACAGGCCAAGAAGGCCATTTATTTCAGTAGCCAAGAAGGCCATTCATACAGACATGCCAAAAGGGCATTTTATTTCAATTGCCGAGAAGGCCGTGCATATAAATTATGGGATATGACAAGACAACAAAGTGATGTAAAATCGGTCATGAGACTGTAGTATTCACTCAAAAGACAAGACGATATAAATCTGGTCATGGTCATGAGACCGCAGAATTCATCATTCAAAAGTCAACGTCACTCAGCAGATGGATGCAGATTTGTAGCCGCTAGTCAGAGCAGGTTGATCAAATCAAATCTAGATAGATTGCGGAGCAAACGTGAAACTTTTTCTTACGCAGCCGGTTGATATAAGGTGCCCATGAGAGTTAAGCTCTCCGGAAAAGAATTGGAAGATCATTCCTCACCATGCTCAGCCACATAAATTTGCTTATTTGCTTATGTGCTCTGTCTTCTCTTTATTATTTATTTATTATTATTATTATTATTATTATTATTATTATTATTATTATTATTATTATTATTATTATTATTATTATTATTATTATTATTATTATTATTATTATTATTATTATTCCGTAACTGGTCGGACATACACCGAAACACATAAAGGCCTTCCCACATACGGGATATATTTTTCCCGTGATCGAGTTGAACTACAAGTAACTTGGTTCCCAAGAACAGGGATATGTAGGAGGACTCGGTGCCAGAGAGTCAGTCACACTCCTACCAATCACACCAGACTTCCCATCTCAACAGCTGAGGGAACTGAGAACTGGTTTTAGTTTGCATTTAGAAGTCATAATTGAGTGAAACTACAAATGGCCTGAATTTTCATGAAACCTGAAATATGTAGGAAGCCCAAAAGCCATGGTCTGGCCATATATTTTGAAAATTGCATAAAATTGGGGGGGGGGGGGGCAATATTACTTGGGTCAGTTAAAAATCAGGGTTAGCCAAATTTTGTTACTCGGGAATGGTCCCGCCATCCCCGAACACCAAAGAGACAGTTGTTGACAGCTAATTTTTGACCTCCCAAAATTTATTTTAATGGCTCAAAGTACTTGAATATTGAATGGGGTTATAAATATTTTTTAGCAAAATCAAGATGATTTTATAGACTATGTAGATAATATTTTACCCTTATTGTCTGGTAAAATAATTTCTGTAATAAATCATTTGGATATTATTTCACAGTAATTAATGAGGAATTTTACTAACTTCAACTAGGAAATAGTGTGAAATAGCTATTTATTTAATTACGCAAATATCAGAATTTAATCAGTAAATATTTACCCCCCATTTTAATTCAAGGAAGTTGATAAATTGAAATAAATAATCAACTTAAGTGGACAATCATCAAAGTAATTATAGTTGATTTAGATAAATTAATTACGATCATAGTTGTAAATTGCCTATTATGTGTTTAATTACGGCTATAATTGATTAGTTAGCCAAATGGGGGCCACAATTGAAAATAGCAAATTCATGATTTAATTCAATTAAGGCTAGGCCTGTAAATTCAATGTTTTGTGAAAAAATATATTTTTCTTTTAAATTAATTGTTTGCTTGGCTTTAATTAATTTGCTTAATAAATCCGTCCTTTCAAATTTTTTTTACATACTTTAATTTGCATTCTTTGTTCCCTACATATGTACGTTAATATAGGTTCATTAATATATATTTGTATGCATGGTATATACGTGTATATATATATATATATATATATATATATATATATATATATACATACACACACATTTGGGCCTCCCTTCTCTTCCTTTTAAATGGGACCGAGTCCAGCCCAAAAGGGCCAGACCCGGCCCAATTGATTTCCTAAATGGGGCAAAAGCCCCTCCTATTTTTTCAGTTAGCAAATGATCTTTAAGGATTTGGGGAGGGTTTCTTTCGAAGGAAACCCTAGCCGCCGCGGGGCCACCTTCTCTTTCCTATCATCACCTTGCCATTTTTGGCAAAGATGCAGAGTTTGTAAGGCTTTAACAGGCCTGGTGGGTCGATTTAAGGCAATGCATTAATTGCCTCCTCCGATTTTCACCTATCCTTACCCAAACGCGGTGTTATCTCATCCTTATTATCATGTTTTCTTTATTTTTTTGAATGTTGGACGTTGATACTTTGTGAATCTTGAATTATTTTTGGTCGTTAGTGATTTTGAACCTCAGGTTGCTATTGGTTCATAAGGAACCTAGAAGATCGACCTTTTGAGGGCAAGGTCCGACCCTTCATTCGTTTTTGCATCTAATCCTAACCCTACAATGTAGATGTGAGGAGAAAACCCCTAAAAGGGAAGTTATCCCACATCGGCTAGAGGAGGGTTTTGAGGTTTTAGGATTTTCTATTTATAGGACCCAATTTCTTTGTTGTAGAACAAGTTTGAATATATTCTAAAATAGATATACTCATCAGACTCGAAATACTTAAAGATTTCTTTCAAAAATTATTTGAAGTATTTAAAAACTTTCTGAGTCAAGTAAAGAATTTTAAGATAAAAAGGGATTTTTTTTATCTTTGTTCTTGTTTTGCAGGGTTCTGTGGCTTGCGTTTTGGGTTTGGAGGAGCAAATCTCGTTTGAATCTCAATTAGAGGCTGCACTTGCAAAAGGTAAACTTTTCTTTCGTTTAGCTTGCTTAGAAGTAGGAAAGCTATTAGTGTAATTGTCTTTTAATTTTCTTTAGGCTTATCATGTTGGGTTAAGTTATGTTTCTTCTTTATTTATTGATTCAGTCATATGTTCAATATTTGCTTGGTTTCCAGTTAGATATGATTAGCTTAGGTTCACTTAGGCTTAATTTTTTGATTTAGGTGATATTAGAAACTAAGTAAAACTGTCCCTCCTTTTTATTTGAACCCTGTTAAGTATATTTTGGTAATGGGATCTATTTGCTTGCTAAATACATAATAATAAAAGGACACTGGCTTAGTTAATTCATGCAGGATGAACTGAGAGAGGTTTACTTGATGGTTTGAAGTTGGTAAAAATCTGATCACCTAGAGTAGCGTTGGATGTCTAATTCAAAAGGCTCATTTTCATAAGTGTTTGAGTATGCAGAATCTAAGCTTGTTTGTTTTATTTAAAAAATGTTTCTAGGGTGATAATCTGCTAGCTTAAGGGGCGGTTAGATGAACATGTAGGGTTTGGACACAATGGCCAATTTGCAAATGTGCTAGTATTTCTAATAAATACCTCTGTGGATATTACCTATTTCAGCTAAGTCTAAAAATTCTTCTCAATATTAGATCAATGAACAACAGGGTGAATTAGTAGTTTATTTTTTTTATTTATGGCTTGTATGGACAAAGGCTGAACAATGAGTCCTATTTGATTAACTTGCAATGGTGGTCATCCCCCTCTTTTTGAAAATTCAGTTCCCCTAGTCTAAATTCTATATACTAGTCTTAATGAGAATTTATGATTGCCTTGTTGAGTCTGGCAGAATCTATGTGAGGGTAGTATGAGACCTTGCTTATAAAATCTTTGAATGTATTAGATAATTATGATGAACTGTGCTGGATGTGGTTCTGTGTAGTGAACTAACTGTTTGAGTGCTATGTAACTTCTATAGCCACCATGTTTGGTTGTTTGTCTCATTTTGAAAAAAGAAAAGCTTGTGTTATATGGGTTTGTGCTTTGAATTTGGTTAGTATGCCTAGACTTCACTTGAGTCATGTTTTTTCTTTAAAAGAAAGGAAGGGAAAACATAAGTGTGTTTTGAATGAATCTGGGATGTAAAGTTTTTTCTTGGCTAAATATGTTCACCTATAATGTAATTTGACCTTAACACTGCTAAGTGTGTCAGTTGTAGGGAGTTTCACTTTAATTTTGTCTTGATCAAGTTTGCTTCAGTGTGATTTCAAACTGTTTGTGCTGTCTTTTTCTTTTACAGAGTAGCTTAGCTTATTTTTGCCAAAGTTAGAGGTGTCTTTTTTTTTTTTTTTTTTTTTTTTTGTAAAGTAATTAAATGGATAAGCTGTTGTGCTAAGGCTATTTTAAACAAGTTTTTTTTTTTTTTTTTTGAAGTCTATCCATGGATAAGATTAGCTTAGATTGCATTATACAATACTTGTTCTCAAATTTGTTGGCATGCCTGCCCTTTGGTCTTTTTCCTTTAGGTTGGTACGTGCAATAAGCCTACTGTAGTCCTGTGTGTTGCACAACTTTCATGTCTTCCTTTAACTTGATGTCTTTGAAAATTTGCTGGAAAGGGGCATTTTTACCACTTTATGCTTTTGGTTGATCAGGCTCTACTATCATTTTTAAGATAAGAAGACATGGCGCTTTGAAGGTCTTAAATTGGTTCCCTTGAACCACTCAACTATTTGAGTCCCTAGAGTCTAACTTCATCTCTTATGATCTAAGGATCTTAACTGTGTAAGTTCCATGTGAGATGTGTTGTGTTTAGTCATTAAGCTTTATTTGTTTGGGGTTTGTCAAAAATGAACAAATTCTGTATGTGATTTCATTTGATCATGTCTTTTCTTAATGGTCTGTTGTCATGTTTTAAGTTTTGAGTCATTCCTGTCTTGAAGGGTCACTTGTCCAGATTTCAAGCAGAAGGTAAAATATATCTTGATGACTTCCTTTTGCTGAAAAGAAAATGAGAAGTTCTACACTGAAAAGGAGTTGGCTATCCTAAAATAGTAGCTATAAAAGGGGATGCAGGCTTTTTTTTCCTGAGGGGAATATGGGATGAATACTATTTGGTTATGTGGGATCAAGTGATTATGCTTGAAATTTTATGACTTGCTATTGCATGCTCTGTACTTGTGAATATAAATTTGGACTTGGTTTTCCTTTATTGTTAATCTCCATATAGGGAACTTTACTTGTTTGCTTCTGCTGCTCATCTTTCTAAATGAAGTCTGGATTTTTATCCCTCCTTCTTCTTCTTCTTCTTCTTATTCTTTCCTTTACTCATTTTTAGACTGTTACACCTCAAAAAAAATTCTGTTGATGCTCGATGAATAGACTACCGAAGAGCACGAAGTATACGGTATTTCAATAAGTAAGGAATGGCATTTGAAACCCCGAGCTTATAGTGAATATGTATATATCTATATATGATGATGCGCGCGCACCACTGCAGTTGGGTACGGACAACCCTGAGCCTTGGTAGGGCCAGGTATGTATAACTCTGCTTGGTAGGGCCAGGTATGTGAAACACCGAACCCTCGTGGTCGGGTATGCTATATAAATACTATGTATATGGCATCAATATGAGTACGAATATGCTAAGTATATGTAGATGCTAAGTAAAGACTATGTATATGCAATATGTCTGATACGAACATAAGTAGGAATGGAAATATGAATACGAATACGAAAATGGATAAGAAAGGTAAATGAGTACGGATATGGATGTCTGTACACGGATACGAAATAGAAATGGAATGTCCCTATGGAAAGCAAGTTAGTGCTATGATGATGATACTATTATCTTCCATCCTATGTTATTTCATATGTTATCTATTATGCTTTCATACTGATATTGATCATGCTTTACATACTCAGTACATTCTTCGTACTGACGTCCTTTTGTTTGTGGACGCTGCGTCATGCCCGCAGGTGGCCAGGGAGACAGGTTTGATCCATAGCTTCATTATTCAGGGACTACATAGCGGGGCTCCATTTCATTCGGAGCTGAAGCTCTCGGTATAGATTCTTTTGTGTACATATTTATGGGTACAGCGGGGTCCTGTCCCGCCTATATGATATGACGTATTCTTCTTAGAGGCTCGTAGACAGGTGTATATGGTTAGATGTGTTTGGCCTTGTCGGCCTATATTTTGGGATATGGATATGTTAGCCTTGTCGGCTTATATACATTTATTTGGGCATAGTTGTTAATGTTGATATAAATAAATTGTCGCCCAATGAGATTTGAGTGATGATGAATGAAAAGTATGATTTAGCCATGTGGCTCACCTAGATGTATGTGAAAGTATGTTAAGAGGTGCTCGGGTGGGTTTGCACTGGGTGCCCGTCGCAGCCCTCCGGTTGGGTCGTGACAAAAGTGGTATCAGAGCAGTTCAGTCCTAGGGTGTGTCTACGAGCCGTGTCTAGTAGAGTCTTGGTTATGGGTGTGTTGCGCGCTACACTTATAAATAAGAGGTCATGGTATTTTAGGAATGAATGACCTTCTTTCTTCATAAGAATCGTGCGATAGAGCTATGATATAAGAACTTCTTGTTCCTTAACCGTGTGTTGTGTATTTCAGAAATGCCTGTAAAGAAAAAGGCTACAGCAGCCCAAAAGGGCAAGACGGTGGCAGAAAAGCGGGCTGAAAGAGCACCGCCACCGGTAGTAGAGGAAAGTGAGTCCCAGAGTGCGGCTCAATCTCAGTCCTCCCGTTCAGTACCTATATTAGAGGAGCGTGAGGGAGCCTCAGTCCCAGCTCCAGCACCCTTGATTCCCCCACCGGATGCTTCAGGCCAAGATGTAAAAGAGGCCATTCACTTGCTTACTCAATTGGCTGCTGCCCAGACTCAGCGGCAAAGTACAGGGCAAGGTGATAGGGCTGTTAGTGCAAGGGCCCGTGATTTCATTAGTTTGAACC